>NC_051159.1:120883048-120948656 GCF_013339745.2 Dermacentor silvarum
CCTGAATGTCATTCAAAAACGACACGAAAATACCATAACCGTACACGCTCAACTTTCTACGCTTGTTCTGTCGGGAACATCGTCGACTGACGGACGGCCGCCTCGCCTTCCGTCGACGAAACGAGGCTTCGCTTTCCGTCAGCGCGGCCGGCTGCTCACCGCAATCGTAGGCGGAGACACCTAACGCGCGAGTACAGAGGATCATTGTGCTCCGTTTTACTGAAGTCGCTCAAATGCAGTTCTACTTCCCTAGCGAGCTCTTCGTTGCAAGGTTCAGCGTCAGCAAAGGTATCGCGGCCACAGAACACCTAAGCAAAAGTAGCAGCGAACGCACGCAGCGGCCATGCAGCCTATGATGAGTGAGCGCCTCGGCCGTTTACGCAAGCGGTGACGCATGATGGCGCCCTCTGATTCGCTGAGAGCAATGAAATCCGTGACGACACTGCTTCAGTGCCGAATCTGGGGTGAGAGAAATTGAGGAAGGGAGATTTGGTCTTTGTTCACGAATTTCTCCGCTAATAGCTCATATTTTTGCACCCAACCAAACTGCATGCATTCCTGAAGGTCCTCTTTTATTGCAGCTGAACTCCCTGTTTTTCTTTAATGCCCCTTTAACTTTGCCGAGCCATCATGTCACAGCGCCGTGCGGATTGCTTGCCGCGGCTGCGCAGAGGCGGAGCTAAGCCGTGACGTCACTGCGCCGACCCACGGGATTATAGCTCCACGTCACCGCCGCGGCAACACAAAGCCGCACCGTCTCCGTGCCGAGCACATCACCGCGAAGATGGGGCGGCCGAAAAGAGCGTCACTACCGGAGAAGATTAAGCGCAGCGCGAAAGCCGCCACGCCGCTACTCGCGAGCGAGTGAGACGACTTCGGTCGGATCCCGTGTATCGCGCCCTCGAAGCGACGGCGAAATGTCGGCGATTCGCAGAATATCCGGAGTTACATGGTCCGCGAAACCGAGCGAAAGCACTTGAGCGTCAAGAAGCGTCCAGATGCTTTAATGACCGAGTGTTCGTTGCTCTTGGGCTGTCAAAGTTTCCGGGGTGTATCTTGCGCAAAAACGTGGCCGAGTCTCGAAGCATACCCTTGCAAAAAAGTTGGCCGAACCGAGAGAAAAGCTAGGTGGGGGTCGCCAGATTCGCTGTTTGCCCAGTCTTCGCACCACTAGTGCGCCCTTAATTTTTTGAACATGTGCGCCTATTTGGACGGGAGGGGTCCACAAGCACCCCAGCCTAGGTGACGCCTCGATTCTTTGGGCATGCACGAGCGGCTTCCTCGGCGTTCCGAACAGCCCACAGTTGATCGGCGAGGTCATGGCCGAGCAGGGCCGCCTCCCATCGTGCCCCGCGGTTCGAGACTGCCGTGTCTATTCAGTTCATCGGGGACTCCTGTTGCTCGCTGTACCGGTGCATTCCCACAGCATGTGTTGCAGCGCCACCTGGTTCTGCACGCTTTGTACTCGTGGAATGAATAATGGTCTGGGTAGCAGAGGCGAAGGATTGCCGGGTTCAGATGCGTCTGTGTCTGCAGTTGCCTCCAGGCAACCGCCTGTTTCTGTTTAGTTTGGCGTGCGGTGGTGGCTATTTGCATCTGTCCAATCTGTAGTGGTGCGTATTGTCTCTGAAAGTGGTCATGCCACGACGTTCACTCCCGCATCACTCTCGTGGTGGGGCGAGACGTTGGGATTGCTGGCGGGATCGTTTAGAAAGCGAACGATTTAATGACAATAATAGGTGCCACCGACCTTGCAAAAAAATTACTGACAGCATCGGTTAAAAGTTCAACCACGTAGTGCCTGCCCATCTGTGGTTAGGCTAGATCGCGCCTGGTATATTAATTCTGTTTAGTAATTTATGCAGGTATTTCCATTTATCCTTTGCTGTTGGCGAAAGAGCTACGTTAAGTAAATCATTGTAATAAACATTCCTTGCTGTCCCGAAGGCGCGGTTAATTTTGTTCCTTAAAGATTTGGCACTAGCCATAAGATCTGGATTTATAGAGGTCATAAATTTTGCAAATAGTTCGTGCTTCTTTTTTACAAGGCAGATAAGTCGAGCTGTCATAGAAGGCTTGCGCGCTTTTTCACAGAAAATTTCTACATTTTATCTATCTTATATCAGATTATTCACCGCATGCACTCTAAATCTCGCAAGAAAAGTTGTAAATGTGCATCAACCGAACGTATTTAGCGAAAGTGCAGAACCCGGAGCGCTGAGACCCACTCAAGTTGGCTGTGTCATCGTATGTATAGTATATATATATATATATATATATATATATATATATAAAAGACAAAGAAAAATTCGCCATCCCGGTTCTGCGAATGTGGCTGTCCAGCGAAACTGTTTAAAACAACCACTACAACTGCTCTATGGCTTTAGAGTAATGCTAGTTGTGTTAATTAGGGTAGGTAGGAGTGGGAGTAATGGAAATCGTGGCAGTACGCCGCCGCCCATAGCGGTGCTGCAATGACATTGAAATCAGTTGCTAGGCTGGTTACGTTATATATGAAAGCCTAGGGACGTCACACCCCACTTCCTGCGCAGCAGTAATCTTTACCGCAAAACGTATGTGGCTAAGTGCTTTGCATTGCTAAGATAAGTGCTTTGCATTGCTATCACGAGTGCCTTATCATTTATTATGTGGTTCGGATGCTCGTTTTGAGCTTGTTCTTTATTGAAATATATGCTGTTCTGTATGTTGTATGCGTGATTCCAAAGAATGCATGCACCATTGGCTTCCGTTTGCTGAGTGCTTCGAGCCTCCGCCTTACGGGACTATGAGCAATTGCATTTCTTGCTTGCTTACGTGGGTATGAGTGCTCGTATGAGCGATGGTTGAAGATGATTTTCAGTCTAAAGACGCGAACAAACCACGGGATCCTAGCTGTAAAAAGCTTCGCTGTAAAATAAAAGTATTTTGCGAGCGCACTCCTAATCCTGTTAAGCAACCATTGCCTTTTCATGGTCACGGAGTCTACGCGTCATACAGCCAATTTCGGTCACTCGCATGCAGCTAAATTGAGCTCTAGGATGCTAATTTTGAAGCAACTTTGCTACCTTCGAGGCCGCTAAAGATGTCGCGAATTGTTTCATGTCGATAACTAAAGTCGCTGGTTGCTAAATCAAAAGTTTTGTTGCTATACAAAGAAGAAAGTTGCTAAATATAGCAAAAAATGGCTGACATGACCATCCTGATGGGGTATCTCTGTTTTTACCCTTTTGCCTGGCCCTATTCCTATACCCTATTCCCGAGATAGTGTTACCTAAATATCGAGTGCCACAGGGGCCCCTGAGTATGTGCAACTGCACCACAGCGCAAGTGATGATGATGATTATGGTAATGTTGATGATGATTATCACAATAACTGTTGACAAAAATTTGGAAGGTGATTGAACCTCTACCTGTTGTCACTCAAACGTTGTCGCTCCAGCACAGCTCTCACAATAAATGATAAGTTTGCTGAATGCGAAATCCCAACTCGCTGAGTAAGAATTTGTCTTTCATCGACGTCAACTAGAGGCTAAAAGCATTTCAGTTTATTACGTTAGTATTCCTTGCGACTCTCAGCGCTTCCAAACCCGCCAAGCCTCACTGGGTCATCTATGCAGCATAGCGTCATTGTGCGGCTTCGACATTGCGGTGTTTCTACCGGCTTCGTGCAAGACACTCAGGAATCATATGCATGCGTGCTGCCTGTTGTTTGGGAGTCTCACCAGCAGAACGAGCCAGGCAGCATTGGCAAATTGGGACCGACTTATGGGTGAGGGGTACTGAAAGCTTGAAGGGTGTAGGTTGAATATGTGCTTTGTAAGTAAGTTTTGAATACCCCTCTCCCAATTTTCGTGCATTATGCAAAGCGTTTCACAAGGTTTGGTTTTTCCGGTTTCCTCGGGTAGCGCCGAGGTTGCAGCGCGCTTCAAAGCAAGCCTCATCTTTTTTATATTCCGCTGTACGAAGAGGAAGAGATCTGAACGTGCATATTTTACTCTTCGAGGGAAGCATAAAGAAAAACATAGGTCTTCTACGTCGAAAAACACAACGAAACAAATTTTTAGCGAGTGAAAGAATAGCTTTGAATTTACGGGCGAATTCATAGGGCACTACGCTAGACAGAGCCAGCTATGGAGGCATCAAATAAAATACGTTATTCAGTTTTATTTTTAAAGAAGGCAGGAAGGATAAATCGTGGATCGGGAGTGCATTTTCGGATTTACTTCAGCCTTCGTCTTAAAATAAGCGCTCTGTGCGGGCCTCTCGAGTGTTGCAGCTGGGAAACGTTTGTCGTCTTCGCCCGTAAATGCCATTGTTGTTTTCACCGAGAATCCTACCGTTGAAGACGCCGCAGAAAATTCCGAAGAAACGACATCAAATCTCTACGACCAGCTTGTAAGACTCCTGCGCCGTTATATGCTTTGTTTGTTTCCTATAGAACCCGTCTTCATTTCCTTGTTCGCGCCAGTTTAAGCCCACACGCAGGCACCGTGTAGGGCGTGCGTGTGAGGATGCGAACGCATCTGTCTCGATTTTTTCATTACTTTGTCGTTCTTCGTTGCTTTCTTTCAGTTTTGACTGTGACTGTTCCATCAATGCGATTGTTCGATTCTCTGCGTTGTCTCCGAAACATAGGCATCCATATAGAGTGCATAAATAGTTCCATTGTAATGATGGGTGGATCGCTTCTGGCACTTTTTGTCGAATTCTTGGGTCGTGGCAGCATGAACCGTGGTATTAATCTTACTATACGTACGCGTAATGAACCTGCTTTTGTCTCGTTCTGTTGTTGACTGATGCAAGAGTATGTTTCTGCGTATACTGAACGCTGCTTTGAAATGTTATTCGACGCTACGTGCGCTGCTTTGTATTGGTGCATCGGCTAATTCAATGATAACATTACTTGTGTGATTCCGAGCTTAATCCTTTTCATGAACATACGGAGCTTAGCAATGCTTATTAGGAAAGGGGTTTATGTGGAATTTCGCGAATTCATATAACTAAGCTAAAGGTAACCATAAATACGAATTGCATCTGAATTGGGTTATATATTAGCGAAACAATTGTGTTCATGACAGAGATAGAAAATATATTTTGATAAATTGCAGCGTTATTGCAAAGCCAGTACTGCGGACTAATCCAGCTCTTTCCTATGGCTCGCTGACTTATTGTGCTCCTGTAAAATTCTGATTTTCAATGAGCCGTTTACGCGAGGTTGCTATTGTACTTTGAACATTGTGGCTGGCATCAATGTGCCGATTCGCTGACGACGTCGAAGTATTCCATACAGCTCGAGCTCGCAGAAGAAAGTTAGTCGGTTCTTGTACTTCGAGGTGACAGCATCTCCTCCACGAAACTGGCGACACCAGACCACGGAACAGCACGGTCCAGAAGATTTCACTGCACAATCACCAAGTACCGAGCCAACCGAGTCCCTGTTGCGTGCCGTCTACCAGTATGGCGCCAAGAAATTTTTTTGAAGAAGAAACCTTGGCGCATTGCATCCTGGAACCACCACAGTTGCACCAGGTGCTACCACCAGGCTTTTCTAGCTGGAGGCGTGTTTCTATATTCATGGCATCATTTGCAAAAAGACAAATACTTCATCACGGTAGCCGTGCTCGATCTGGGTCTGCCAGCGGGGGTAGCTGTACGTTGTCATGCTGGACAATTCTCACCACTTCGCCGTTGAACTAGCTGCCGACGGCTACTACGGGCCCATTTCTTTGAACCACCGCCTCGTGCGAATAATTCGGCATCCCACCCTCATCATGCCGTCCCAACGCATTGCTGCCGAGTACCTCCCGACGTCAGACACCATACACCCGTTAATGCAGGTTGTAGAGTCGCCCTCCAGGATTCCCATCGATTCCCCCGGTGCCGGCTTGCTGACGACTTGTACGTACCGTGGATTGTTACACGCTACACCCCTCTCCCCCCTTCCAGCCCCGCCGTCTCCACCCTACACTGATCAGACTGTCCCAACCATCATCGAAACGAGAAAAAAAAAAACGTACACTAGGCTTGTGACGGCTGGGCTTCTGTCCCTACGGTGGGGGGCTCTGTTGGAGCGCCAATGTGCCGATGCGCTGACGACGACAAAGGAGCGCCAAGACAGCGCGGCGGTAGCGTGCGCGTGAGCAGGTAGCAAAAAGTTTTACTTTATCTTGACGTGGCAA
The DNA here is from genome assembly GCF_013339745.2 of Dermacentor silvarum. Classification (NCBI taxonomy): domain Eukaryota; kingdom Metazoa; phylum Arthropoda; class Arachnida; order Ixodida; family Ixodidae; genus Dermacentor; species Dermacentor silvarum. Next base: position 120,889,228 of record NC_051159.1, read on the forward strand.
CATCTTCCTTCGCCGCTATAACCTCAACATCATCATCATCATCATCATCATCATCATCATCATCATCATCATCATCATCATCATCATTATCAGCCTATTTTTACGTCCACTGCGGGACGAAGGCCGAAATTTCAACCTCCTTGCGGAGGCCTCTTCCTGTGATCTCCAGTTACCCCGGTCTTGCGCCAGCTGATTCCAATTTGCGCCTGCGAATTTCCTAGGTTCATCACCTCACCTAGTTTTCTGCCATCCTCGACTGCGCTTCCCTTCCCTTAGTAACCATTCTGTAACTCTACGGGTCCAGTGGTTACCTACCCACACATTACATGGCCTGCCCAACTCCCTTTTTTGTTAATGTCCACTAGAGTATCGGTTATCCCCGTTTTCTCTCTGATCTACCCCTCACTTTTCTTGTCTCTTAACGTTGCAGCTACCATTTTCCGTTCCATTGCTCTTTCCGCGGTACTCAACTTGTTATAATGCAATATCTCTGTATTACAGGGCACAGCTTCATAGACTCGGAAGTTATTTTAAAGCCGCTAATCACAGCTCATTGTTTTATTGCGTTTATCCAGGTCAGACCTGTACTTTTCAACGCTCAAAATGGGTGAAGGCGAAGCATAACAGCTGTGGTGATCTGACACTTGCGCTATTTCTGCGCTCGATCTCATTACAGCATGTAGGTTGTATCTCGTTACTGGTTAGTGATCCACCACTACTTGTCGCAAAAAGATAATCGTGTACATTGCAAGCTACGCTTTAGATATACGCCACTTTTATACTTCGAATTGTGCCCAGATGCGATGTTTTGGCGGGTAGTCAACGTAGGGCTACAAGTTTTGTTCTTCGCATCTGTACCAAGGCCTGAGTGTAATGCGTCATGAGATGGGAAGATATCGTGTGACGTCGGCACTCCGACAAAGCCGTGATGAAGCGTGGTAGACACTGGGGTCATTTCTCCTGTATATGACCAAGCATGTCGGTTATTTGACGTTTACCTTGTTACCATGTTAGGTGTTAGATTTTCCTTTATGAGCTCCGATATATCCAAATAGGCTACTACCTGGAGACGAAAATAAATTTCCAAAAAACGATAAAATATACCGAGACAATAAGTATACCATTCGTACCCTTACGCTCTCCTTAATCAGCTAAGAAATTCTGACTTCTGATCTATAACATTCGTATGGCGGAGTGCAACAAAAGAAACTTAAGGCGCTTGTTTTGAATATCTCCTTGCATGCAATTTCCACTCGGTTACAACAAGCGGATACTGCTCGCGTTTGTGCCCGGGTGCCACGGCGGAAGCCGCGGTGCTGGGCGCAGTCTACCTGACTGAAGGAGCAGTCTACCTGACTGAATGAGGAAGGAGTCTTCCTGACTGGAGGAGTTTTTTTTTTTTATTTGGGGTGTTACTACACTGCGCTCCGCAACACCCCAATGACCACCGCTTCGCATCGGCGCCCCGCACCGGGGCACAAACGCGAGCAGTATCCGCTTGTTCACACCACCACAGTTCACCGAGATCAAAAGCCGTCATGCCACACCACCACCACTGCAAGGATTTCCACCACTAGAACAAACGCTACAACAATAAAGCGTGGCCGGCGTGGGCCAGACACCGCCAGACATTCAACACGCCCTAAACGATTCGCTCCCTACGCACGTAGGAGCTGTGCTCGGCAAGGTCTCTGCGCCCGGTCATGGAGATAAGAGAGCCACGCTCAGCGGAGACCAGTGCCTCGAAAGTTCCTAAGCGATTATGTCCCTAGGCACCTAGAAGTTCCACGATTGCCATGACAACACGTGTTAAGCGGAAGTCACGCGACCCGCAGTGCTACGCTCCCGCTGTTCCCACTAGCAATTGTAAAGTCTCAACCCGGGCCTCGGTATTCCCAAGAAAAAAAGATAGGCAGCGGAAGGCCGATCCAGCAAGAAACTGCGTCCTTAAGCGACTTACTCTGTCTTCGTCAGTCAGGCTAATACGCTTCAGTAGCTCGGTAAACACGTCTACCCGGGAGTACGCGTCTTCTGGAAACAAGGATTTCTTTGGGGGGCCTTTTTTGGGGGGAGACGGACACCCGATATCCCTGCTCTTATTGTATAGCGTATGTGCACACGAGTGTCAAACCCATTGTGTTCGTTTCTCACTACCTTCTCACTGTTTGCGCTTGTCGTGGAGTCAGAGTAAGGCTATTTTTCGTACGATCTGTCTCTACGGGAATGTTTGCATTGGCTGTCTCCCCCTGTTTAATCATCGTACGCACCACGGCGAGCTGCACCGTTGTTCCGGCAGATAAAAAAATGACATACGCTGCCACACGTGTCAGAAGAACGAGCTTAGACTTCTTTCATTGCTATCTGTGTGTTCACTTCTACGTTCTGTAGTCTTGGAGAATAAATCTTACCAAAACAGTGAATCGCACGACTGTTTTGCTCCTGTGTTCTAGCATTGAGGAAGTGGAAAATGTTTCAGCATTGTATAGATATTTGAGTTCAGAAATGTCCCTAATGATTCTTTTATTTTTCTAGTCACGAAATGTCCTGGTCACTCATTTCGAATGGACAACACGTTCAACACGGGTGTGTGGAAAAGGATGGAACATTAGGATCTATTTTGGGCGTGCTTTAATGGTAAGTTAACGTATCAATACACAGAAGCTGTTTCAGTGTGGTAGTTTAACACTTCTTGGGGAATATACGATAAAATACTTTAACAAATATGTCAAGAATGAGTGCAATGGAATCTGCAACTGATGTTCGTGCCTGTAGAGCATGCTTCAATGAAGGTATGTTTATCAATGATGGGAAACCTTATTTTTGTCTGTCAAAAAAAGCGCAGGTATTTTAGAAGTTTGGGCCTTAAGGCCTTTCATTCGTAAATGTTAGGAGAGCATGCATTGTCTGTATTTATCTGGGATTTAAAAACATAAGTTACGTAGCATGTAAAATATCAAGTGGTGGCAAGCTAGGTGTGGAATATCGGATGCTGTTTATTGGCGCCGCAGAAAAGCATGACTGCGACATACGCTCAAGTCTGTTTGATAGGATAAGTATATATAAAAAGATATCAGGCAGAGGTAGAGAGTAAAAGCACGCTCATGTCATGGTCAAACAAGGTAAGACATAAATTTCCAGAGGCAGCTTTCGAATCCAAAGTGCAAGTCTCCGTTAATTAGCAAATTCGCAATTTTAATGTGCCGCAACATAGGTGCCATTGGGATGCAAATTACTTTTTATAAATGAAAAGACGTCAATTCTTGTAGAAGCAGTGTTCAACGATAAGAAATCCGTCAATTTGTGACAAATCCTGAAATGTCTTTTTGTCTGAGGCTACAATAATTTCAACCATGATGAAAGAAAATCATTGTTAATGTTGTGCTCTTCAGTGTCCTGGAAGCAATTTTGTTTCTGCAATGACTTGTTTACTAATCCCGATTAAGGCAAGATGAGCCACATTGCAACTTCGTTGAGTTAGAATTTGCGTTTATTCCATAGAGATAACGTGCCCCCTGAAACATTAAAAGAAGGGCGCGTAGCTTGTTTGAAGTAGAATCTTGAGAGCTGTTTCTGGTACCCAAGGAAGAATCACAATTTGTGGCATCAAATTGAATCAGACATAATACCAGTTCTCTTCTGTGTAGGCAAATCCTGGTATTCGGTTTTGCAAGCATGCTGTTTACACGACAGTTCTTAATTTGACTAGGCATAATTGTGCGCGCAAATGAACAGTACCAGCCATTCGAAGCTTCCTCAAAATGGACGTAACTAACCCAGTATTATCTAAAAATCACTCTTTTTTTTCTGACGAAACCTTCTGCTGGGCCCACAGTGAGAAGAGCTCAGTTATTGCTAGTCAATATATCGCCGCCATATATCCCAAATATGTGCTTTACGGCATTCTCTTGTGATGAAAAATGTGTAATGATGTTAGATTGTGATGGAATGTAATGAGGTTTCGGCCCAGGACCACTCAGCAAGGAACGCAATCGACCACTCGAGTGCACACAAACACAGTATATTAACAGCACAGAGACGTAAAGACTTCACGATGGAGATGTACTTAAGAGTTATGCTAACGCATGCAGTCCCGAAGCTGCTACTAGAGTGTCCTTTTGTATAATATGAAGTCGCTAGCCGTGGATTCCCTTTGCGTGGAGTCCGTTGACGCGTAGAGGTTGATGTCGGTCCCGAAGGGTTGGCTGATGGCTGGACGACGTCACCATGGACCTACCCACAGCATCATGGGATCTGCAGCTGCAGCAGCAACGGTAGCAGAAACAGCCGTGGTAGCCGTGCAACAGCTCTTGCTACTGCTCTCGCCTCCGGCAGCAGGCTGGTTGTGGCAGTGGCCCGGGAAAGCGACCACCTCGCCTGGCTCCCTGGACCGGTTGTCCAGCAGGAACACAGGCCCTTGAGGCTCCCTGGATCGGTTGTCCCGCTCGCCTGGCTCTCTGGACTGGTTGCCCCGCTCGCCTGGCTCTCTGGACCGGTTGCCCCGCGGGAACGCATGTCACTGGCATCCGAGAACGAGTTGCACCGTTCGCCTGGCTCCCTGTACCGGTTGCCCAGCAGGAACACAGGTCCTTTGCATCCGAGGACGGCGTAGTGGACGATCTGGGTCGTCTGGACGGGCGTCCAGCGAGAACCGGCTGGCCTTCAACGCCGAGCAGCTCAGAACACTCTCACGCACCACGCGCCACACGATCACACCACTTCGTCATCGCCCCCGCACGGCGAACACGGCAATGTCTTTTTGTTTTTCGCGTGCTTCGTACATATCATGACAACCCCCGGTTTTAAGAAAGTTGTTCACAACTTTTCTAATGGGGAAGAAGGCGGAAAACAAAGGCCACCGTGTTGCGCGAAGGTCCATTTTTGAGAACGAGTTCACTACATATACAACTATTGTTTTAAAAGCAAAGTCGGTAAATGTCTTCATGTCCTTCAGCACTCCAAAGGTTAAAAATTTAAGCACTGAGATAATATACACTTGGTAGTTCAATGATTTAAACACGGCTCAGGTAACCTGCTCCGCGATATCCGACCCTTTTTCATGTTGGGTGCTTGTAGAATGGGAGCGTCACCGAGGTTACTTTTGAAAATGCTGTACGCTTGCTCTTGAGCCGGTCCCCACGCAAGACTGTTGTTTGGTCCTTTCTGTGTGATGTCTGTCAAAGGCTTGGTGATCTCTGTTATGGCAGAGACCTACTGCACTGGTAAAGGTTCGCGTTCCTCATACTTGTTAAGCCGATTGATGTGGAATATTTTTCTTTTTCCACCCATGTTTAAAACTCAGTCGACCTCATTCTTCCGCTCGATGACTTCAAATGGACCCTTCCACTGCATTAGCTACTTGTTGGAATCAGTCGGCAGTAGAAGAAGTACTTTATCGCCAACGTTTAACTTGCGAGGACGGCTCTTCCGGTCAAAGTAGGGTTCTTGCTTTGCGCGTGCCTTCTCCAACTCGTCATGGGCGAATTTGCCTGTCTCCTCAAGGCGACTTCGAAGATAGACAAGATAGGTGTAGGTTATACGAGTTTCGCCGTCAATATCTTCATTGGCCCACAGCTCCTTGAAACCGTCAGTGGTCCTCGTACGTGTCGACCATAAATCAACTGAAAAGGCGAGAAGCCCAGGCTTGCTTGCGGCGCCTTTCAGTAGGCGAAGTGCAGTGGAGCGAGGTACCTGTCCCAGGATCGAGGTTTGTCCTGGCACATACTCCTCAGCATTGTCTTCAGGGTCCCGTTGAACTTCTCAACGAGCCCATTCGCGATGGCATGATAGGGAGTCGGTCGGAGAAACTTGATGGCAAGTAGACGGCCCACCTCTTCCATGAGTTCCGATGTGAAACTTGTTCCTTGGTCGCTTACAATCTCTTTCGGTAGACCAATGCGAGAGAAAATCTCAATCATTCCATCTGCCACGTGCACCGCATCAATTGCAGGGAGAGCAATGGCATCCGCATATCGGGTGGCAAAATCTATGACGGTGAGAATATAACGGTTGCCACGGTCCGATTTCGGTGAGAAAGGACCGATTAAATCGACCGCAACACACTCAAAAGGTGTACGTATGATAGGCTTGTTGCCCAGAGGCGCAACACCAATTTTGCCTTTTGGTGTTGTTCGCTGGCACTTATCGAAGGACTTGACGAAACGTTTCACGTCGCCATGCAGATCTGGCCGGTAAAAATCCGCCAAAACTCGATCTGTCGTGCGCCGAATGCCTTGGTGTCCGGCCATAAGACCTTCGTGTGTGACTTCAAGGACAGGTCTTCTAAACATCTTTGGCACGACAAGCTGGTTAAATGTCCTGTGGACAATACTGTCGGTAGAGAAGCCCACCTTTTTCAAGGAACGAGTAGCAGTGGCCTTTTGGTGACGAACTTCCTGTCGACTTTAGCAAACATAGATTTCAACATTTTGTCTTTCTGCTGTTCCTCTGCAAATTGGTCATTGGTAACGTCACACCACTTTATCTTTGGTACACGCAATGGAGTCATCTTATCCTCTTGTGGCTTGACAATGGCGGAAACATAATGAGGGTGCTCCACAGGTATCACTTGCACACTGGAGTTTAGCGAAGCAGTGTCTCTTTGGTCGACTGAAGCGTGCTTCCAGTTAATATCTGGCTCGTGAGGCCTTCTGACACCCGGTAGGTTTCCGAGCACAACATCATAAAGCGGCTTCTTCATACATAAGGCTGTGATTTCTCCAGTAAAGTACGGTGTATTTACGTGGAGTTTGGCCTCTGGTGCATCAATTACAGAGCCATCAATAAGCAGGACCCTGCTACTCTTTCCAGTCAAATGCTGATCAGGAACTAAGTCTCTTCGGATAATTGCAGTATTGCTGCCCGTATCACGAAGAACCCTAACTGTTCGACCGAGCACTTGCCCTTCCACTACTGGCATTCCTTCCACCAGAAAAACGGGTTTTCTTTCATCCGTTTTTTTATCAAAAGTGTCGACGACTTTTCCCTTTCTTGTGTTTTCCAGTTGGCTGACACAAAGAAAAATCATAGCGGTTCTCGTTGACCACGCAGGCTGAACTTTTCTCTTTATGCGCCTTCGTGCTGCAGCAGTCGTCGCTCTTGTGACCAACCTTCCCACAGAACTTGCACTTCGTCACTCCTTTAGCTGGGTTGCGACATTCATGAGCGACATTCATGCGACATTCAAGAGAACAACCACCTATCCTCGCTGAAGGCGGAGCTGATGACTTCACACTCCCACAACACATGGTTCAATGTTGCCGTTAGTCCACAGGCAGGGCAGTCCGCACTGGGATACCTTTCAGGGTATATAGTATGAAGAACCGCAAGGTTAGGATATGCACGGGCTTGTAAATATTGCAGGGTCACTGCGCGCGCCCTGCATAAGGCAGGGTGCGGGAGGGGGAATACCCGTCTTGACAGATAGTAGTGTTCGGTGTTCTCATGGAACGTGAGCAAGGGTTCCCCGCGGGGCAGGGGGACTAGAATAGAAAAATCGGTGCATAATGAAACGCGACGTCTTCTTTGCAATGCTTCCCAAGAGACTTTTCGAAGTGGCACAGTATAAACGTGCCCTTCGCGGCTAAACAGTAGCTTGAGCCGGAGTAACGCTAAAGAATTTTGTAACGACTGCATGAAATATGTACATTAGAGAAACTGCTGGCAATGACATCCGGAACAGAGCCTATCCTGAATACAGCGTAATAGTTATAAAATTCCAAGAGCCTAAAGAAATAGGCGCCCATGCAACTTAAAATTGCGAGCACTGCCTCCATGGTGTGTGTCGTTCTTAGGGATCTACGTCTAATGCAAGCCTTGATTCCGTGCCTTAATATTGATAGCCATTTCGGTATGTCAAAATAAGCTTTCGAGAAAACAATGTATGTTGCTCCGTAAGTTCCTCCGAAGCGCGAGCGACATTAATATAGCCAAGCTACATTAACGTTCAGGCGTGTGATTTGCCAATGAGTGCACAATGAATCATTCAACTTATTATTTATTCCAAGGAAGCTGCTTTGAAGCCGTATTAACTCATATCTTAATTACAAGCTCCTCGACACTATAGGCAAAACGCCCTTGATCGTTTGTATTTTTGGTCTTTAGAGGATGGATGGATGGAAAACTTTAATGAACGTCCTGAGGTACGCGACTCAGCGCGCAGCGGGCCGCTCCCACGTTGGGACAGTCAGGCCATGCCCGACCGCCGCATCATGGGCCCTCTGGACAGCCCATAGTTGCGCCCCGGCATCGGGGCTCTTGATAGCGGAGAGCCACTTGTCCTCATTTATTTGTTCCGTGCCTCGTAACGAGGGGCAACGCCAGAGCATATGGTCTAAGCTAGCGAAGTCATTGCAGTGCTTGCAAGAACTACTGGCATAAGTGTCGGGATAAAGCTTGTGTAATAAAGCCGGGCTGGGATACGAGCCTGTTTGCAATAATCTGAGGGTCAATGCCTGCGCTCTATTTAACTTCTTGTGAGGAAGGGGAAAGTCTCTCCTGCCGAGATAAAAGTACTGCGTAATTTCATTGTATGTTGTCGGTTGATCTCTGTTCTCCACCACTCCTGGCTGGCCGGGGAGTTCTCCATGGTCGCGGAAAGCGAGACCTCGCGCCTTGGAGTGGGCCAGCTCGTTGAGGTTTGTGGGGCCTCCCATGATGGATCCCATGTGAGCGGGGAACCACGTGAGAGTGTGGGTGGCAATGCTTTTACCGTCGAGGATGCGACAGGCTTCTTTACACACGGCGCCAACGCTGAAGGCGCGGATGGCTGCCCTGGAGTCGCTGAAGATGTTGGCATGTTTCTCGTCTTTAGAGGAGGTTATTTTATTTAGAGCACACTTACGCAAAGTGCTCATCCTGGAATGAGACTATTGCTTGGCGTAGAGCTGCAAAGTCTGAAATACAAAATCAAGAATTGGTCTTGCCAGTGAAGGGCTTAGAGACGAAAGTATTATCTTCAGCACACTAAGTAATCATGTGTATGTTAGCATATGAACTATGCCACTTGCCCACCTGAAAAAACAGCACGCCTTGCAAAAGCGGTACCATAAGCATAATTTATTTCACGTAACGGTAGTGGAACAGTGTCTATTAGGAAACTAAGGAAAAACTTGGCCTGTTACTAAAAACAACGCTGCGTTTTTTTTTTTTCAATAATGAATGCAATAGTTGCGTTTGCCGTTTTCGTTTTTGCATTTGACCGCCGGTTCCAGTTTCAACACATAATAACACAGCGCGAACGAAATGGTATTCACATAAGAGAACAACCAATAATATTTCTCGTGCCTTTGTTACGTCTTAAAGTTTCCCCTAGAGACGACGCCATGCGTTTATGTTATCGGGCACGATGTGTGCTATAGCGATTCTGAATAACACATACAGCTATAAAATTAGGTTTTATGCCAGTTCAATAGAACTAGTTAACCATTATGCGGAAACGTCCTGCAGGAGAGACCAACAACGTTTCTGTGCGAAAGGCAGGTTCGCCTGCCTTAAAGGCATTTCATTTCTGTTGTAGCATGAGCAATGTGGTATTGTAGTAGTTTCTATGGCATTGTTAGTATTATAATGACAGACATGTACACAGAATGAAATTCGAACAATGATTTTGAGAAGCTATAATAAGTAGAGTTGGAGGATGTTACGAAACGGGTCCAAGTTTTTATGCAATTTTATTTTGCATTTTGTCTGGCTCCTAAGCCTTAACTAGTTGAAATAACCGATGTAGTATGAAAAGAGAGCTGTATTTTCCACGAATTTTATGGAATTCTTCCGATGATGCTTCAGAGGCTGTAGGATACCAAAACAGTTTGCGCAAGCGTTTGCTCATTTTCTTGAATTTGATTTCATTTTAAAATATTTGTTTTTTGAAGCACGACGTTTTGAGATAGTTATACAAGCTTCTCTACAAGCTCCAATATCTGAATGAAAAGCAGCAAGTGTGAATGAATTTTAAAAAGAGCAATAATGCTTCCTTGATACTCACACGCATTACTCCTTAGTGCTTGAAGATTTGAGACACGAACCTCTGGCATCACGGGTGTGATGATGGCATGCCCAAAATATTTGGTTGAATGAAACGTATTACTATGGTGTGGTAATGTGCAGAAGACCAACCTTGAACGTCTAACAGATATACTAAATCTCCAGACACACAAGACGAAGTACGTGTGGTAACATCACGGATGCTGAAGTTGTTGCTTTACGGGGTGATGAGCAATCGTCTGGAAGTCTGGAGGGCTATGTTCTTGAAAACTGACGTTTAGTTAATAAGGGGTATTTTGATAAATATTTTACTATATTTTGTGCTAGCAGCTTTTGATGTATTAACACTACATTCTGCGCTGATGCAGGTGCATGTTGAATCATTTGCAACATTACTCTTCTCTACCCTGACGCAGCGTTTCTCTTTTGTGTCCCTTTAACGGTAATACATGCGACACCCACGAAATAAACTATGTCATTGAAGCACAATTAACACTCTGTTTTCTTCTGCTTGACTTGAATGTAATTTGAATGCGACTAAAATATTGCGCGCTTAGCCTGCTGTTTGCAGAGCTCTGGCTCACCCTTCCATGCAACAAAGTTCGGTTTTCTACTTGTTACCTTGGAGACAAGAAGGACCAGCGGGGCGACGTGTCTCGTAAACAAAAACTGGTTGCGAAAAGCCGCCAACAAACGATGAAACCCACAGAGCCGGCAGGAAATCAACACACAGCTACGTAGGGGGAACAACGTTTGCGAAGAGTAAAATAAACGACGAAAAGTAAAAGGAAGTCAAAATGCTGAAACAATCAGTGTAACATGTGATAAATCTAAAAAGGAAAATTGAATAAAAAAAAGCTGGCAGTTCAGCTGAAAGAGTTCGGAAGAGCACACAGAGAGAGATAGGAATGGCATGGATGCCGCACACACCGCCAATGGCGGCGCTGGTCGAGGGTGCGCGTTTTAGATTCTATTTTTGCTTTGCTTGTAACAGTGCCACCTTACCTCCACGCCGATCGATATTCAAGATCGGTGGTTGAGCGAATCGATAGCTATTAGCACTCGCCCCACTACCGCGTACATCGGTGCGAGACAAGCAGTGGCAGAAGCAGCTCGTTCTCCTCTGGGGGCCCCTTTGCGTGCGCTGCGATAAAACACTCGGATGCCGCTGCCGCTGCCGCCACTACTGCAGCACCGAGGCCGCAGAAACATCTTCCCTCCGATCACAGGCCTGGTTTTGTGTTTGGTTGTTATTGGTATTGTACCTTTCTTTTGTTTTATTCTTTATTCTGGTGTCTGTTCTACTCTGTGCACATCACTATTGCAGTCGTTATCGTGATATCCTCTTTTCCTCTGCTTATCTTCTGTTTATCGAATCGAGCTGTGGGTAACACGGGATGCTACAGCAGCTCGCTTGCTCAACTCATTTCAGTTTCGTTACTCTCAGGAATTTCTTTCTTGAATCCCACGAGGCCACCTCAAAGCTAACGATGGTGACGCATCCTACATCCGCCGCCGGTATGAGGATTTTAGGCCGGGTGATGAATGAACGCAATCTTTTCCGGTACGAGTATACAGTAAAGCAACGACGCTAGAAAATATTTTCGTTTTACTTTTTCCACGCAGCATGTACGCTTTTTCCCAAATACAAAGACAGTTGAGAAGCGAGCGAAAAAAAAAAAGACCCGCCTTCATTCCACCCTGTGAAAGTTGATGTACAGCGAAGCTGGTGCGGACGTTACCCCAACTGACGTTAGACGACGTTGCACAAGCACCACCACTGCAAGCGACGTACGTCCCGCGCCTGCCCGTGTGCGGAATTGCCGCCTACGTCCTGATTCTTTTAGGCCATCCGTCAAGCACAAGCTCCTCATTGAACTAAGTTAACGTTTAACAGTAAACTGCGTCAGAAAATGCGCAAAGTACGACTTACACACTAGCTGCGAACACGATAGCTTCATATTGTTATTCGAATGTACAAGAAAACATAAATCCGTTACGCGGAAAATGAAAGACAAAGCCCTCTTCCAGCTGCCATTTTAGGTCTGTTCGAGTGGCCGCGGCCGCTAGGAGACGGTACCGTTAGCACAGCATACATGCTCATTCTTATAGGCCATCCGCCTAGCGTAAATGAGTTGTTGGAGTAATTGAATTTCTCAAAGTAAAATGTGCCGAAAAATTTGTAAAGTACGACTTGCACACAACTAGCAGACGTACGAGCATTGGATTGTAATTAAAATGTAGGAGACAACATGACAAAAGCTAATGTAATACGCACTCCCTTGAGCAGCGAAAATATAGGTACCACGAATTCCTCTCTAAACTCATTTTTTCTTCTCCGGCTATCCACGTAATTTGAAATTGAGTACTCTATAGCCCACCCTTTTCATTACACATTTTCAGTGCACTAATAAGTTTCACTTCGTGCATCTGAGTTACGAATAAATTAATTTTTTGGTAAAATGGTGGCCCCCAAGCTCTTGCTCACAGGTGCACACCTCACTGAATTCTAAAGAGTTTGTCTTTTGCACATACATCGTGACATCGACCACATACATATGTGTACTGATTAAATGTATACTGAGCTGTAGACGGCCACGTCCAAGCCAGAAAGATTTTCGCGTGCACACATCGAGTCCCGAGGGCTTCCGTGAAATCACCGCCATGGCCTCGGCTTTACGTACTTGTTAGCTAGATTGTTAACTTTGGGATTCCTTTTTTTTTTTGGAGCTGTCACGTCAGCCCAATACAGAAATCGTTCTCATTACATCGCGTTCATTGAATTATGCAGCTTCTTGCAGTTCCAGCTATGCCTGGTCTTGCGATAGAGATAATTGGTTTACGAACTCGCAGCCGTTTTCTTTCCACGTTTGCTTCTTTTCGCCTTGTTTTCTAAATCACTATCGCTGGTTTGTTTACTGGAGCGCTCATGCATAAAACGTGCCCGACGTTTCAATGACGAGGCTGCTTTTTTTCCCCCAGAAGCCTCAACTCAGCCCACGGGATGAAGGCTTGCGAGGCTGTTTGCGTGAATCTGGGATGTGGATTTGGGTGGGACGTGGACTGAGAAGAGAGTGGAAGTGATGCGGAATAGTAATGACAAAAAGTAAGAAACTGTCAGCTGCTGTGAGCAGAAAGATGATAAATGTTTGTGGAAGGGCCGCAGGTAGCTGGGAGCCAACGTTAATAACAACATTTGTAGCTCGGCACTCTCCGTGACTTTGTGAAGGACGCATTGCTCTATCCCTCCCGCTGAACTGGAGTCAGCCTGCGGCCAGCAAACCATCGAGTGAGACTTTATGTGAGCACAGATATGCAATGTGGGAAGGTGGTGAAAATACATCACCGGTCAAAACCGAAAAATGAAAAAAAAAAAGAGAAAAAAGACGTACCGGTTAAGTGACGGAGAAGGGTTAATTTGCCAAGCGAGTGGGACGTCTGCTATCTGCACGTAGGTGAAAATATTCCCATTGCGTGGGGTTCCACGCAATATAATTCATTCGTAGAAGCTTACATTTCACCGACTACCTTTTCCCTTCGCATTCCAGAACGTTCGGGGGTGTTGTACTGCTTTAGACTGCGCCGACGAGGTTTCAACGAGGAATCAGACACTTGCCACACGTGTTTGAACGCTGTGGACGAACATGCCTCGGCCCGCGGTGCATGCAATAAAAAAAAAGTTGCTGCCAGCCGAAATTGATCTGCATAATTTGCATGACCGTTTAGATCGATGGGGATCAGAAGCAGAAACACCTTAGCGGTAAAAAATATTAATGGTTAGCACGAACACAAACTACGGCTCTTGCATGTTTCTTTTGTACTTAAATGCCTTATTGGAAGGCTCGGCAAGTAGAAGGTTGCATGTGACAGTGAAATAAAGAGGTTATGAAGGCAATCTGCGCAATAAAAATTAATCGCATTGTTTTTGTCAATGAAAGTGGGGTCCTTCTTAGAAGGTCATGCACTGAGGGGACTGAATTGCGTTTGATTGACCCACCTAGATTTTGAACTGACATTGCACAATATTATAGCTCTCTCGCATGCCTGATTGGGTCCAACTTGAATTGTTCTCATCACATGCGCATAACGTTAGCGCATGGTAAACCATGCGCATAACGTTTGCTGCATGGTTTACCAATGGCAAGAGTTGGGGAAGCCGGGGACATGAACTAAGACGAGCGTTACAAACGTGTCACGACACAGAGTGTGACTGAGTCGATGATTGACTAAATATAACTTGCACTTATGACTGCTATATTTGCAGATGGAAAACATGTGGGTTGTATGGAAATATTTGAAGCTATGGCCGCGACTTCTATATGGCATCTATTATGCCTAGTACGAAGAACGAAACTAAGCTCGGAATTCGCTGAGTCGACTATACATTACCCATACTTATTTTACGTTTAGGCATCTTTGCCAGTGGAATCTCTAGTTTCGTTCTATTCAAGCCATGTCTTGTACTTTTCCTAACCGGAACTTCTGTGTTCCACTTGTTCTACTTCACATGGAAAGCCCAACTGTCGCCCTTATGAACACAACATACATTGTTCGCATGAAGAGGAAAGGTAAACTAATGACACTCATAGCTCCACGGGATATTCAGCTGCAGGATTTGTTAATTGACAGTGAAGAAAGAGTGCGAAAAGTGATGAAATGATAAACAAAAAAGTAGTCTTTTCGTTTAGTTACAGTTGTATGGGGCAATTCTGCTTGCGCTAAAATGCGCATACATAGTGTATCAGCCATGACAAGTAAGCGCGCTATAAATACAGTTATTAATGCTCGGAGCTGTCTCTCTTTTCTACTGGGCGAAAAGATACCCAAAAAAGGAATCGAGTAAACTAAAACACTGTGATTGTCCAATCTTTATGCTACGCTAGGCCTCAGGAGTGCCGCAGCTGAATTTGAAGCCCTCACTCAAGCACGCGCACTCGGAGAACAGCCGGAAGTCCACAGCTCTCGAGTATTCAGTACGCCTAAAAAAACCGTTCGCGGGTTGAAGCAGAACGCGATTACCGAAAGATGGTTTTTGCATGGGTATCCAATTAACTGAGTCAGCTCTTCGCACGAAAATGCCGTAATCAGCCTCCTTTGCTATGTGCAACGTTTGCTTTCGGAAGGGTAAAAAGAAACAATGGATCGGCTAAATCAAATGTACAAGTCAACACATTTCGCAGTTTGTACTTCAGGTATAGTGAGACCTCAGCCGCAGCTCCCGGACAGCTGCATGTCACCGACCTACAACGACACAAAATAATATAGATAAATCTTGTGACGGGGCGGGGGGGGGGGGGGAGAGTTGAGGGGAAAGGGGAAGGGAGATTATGAGGGTGAGCTGTCCTTGTGCACCAGAATATCGAAGTAGAAGGCGCAAGGAATATAAACGCGAATGGTCCAGCCGCAGAATGAGCGGGCAAAATGAGGGGGAAATGGGGCTCTGAGCCATGTTTCACCCTCCCTATTTACAAAGAGTGCCCACAACTATGTGGGAAGAAGCGCAGTGAATGATGGGCACATAGAACAGTGTACCAGATGCAAAGACATATTTATATTTATTTTATTTTATCGCACACGCTAGCAAACGCTTACACTTATACAACTACGCGCGCCAAAGCACGCTTTGCTCTCGCTTTCCACACCGGTGTCAGGCACTGTCCTGCCTCCAGCGTCGCAGTCATACCAGAGTGAGGAATTGCGAGCTTGTCTTGTTCGCTGACCGGAAATATATATGACTGCACGGCACTCCGTAGTGCATGAGCTTTTTTTTTTTTTCTCCTCTTCTCGTCATTTTGCGCACTGCCTTTCGTCTTTCTTTGTGCCTCTATTGGTCAGCTGTATGCTTTTTATGTTTTCATTTATGTCTGTGCTCTTCTGTTTGTCTTGTGTGCCCACCGCCAACTTTTTTTTTTCGTTCCACTGTATTTGCTTTGTCATTTTTATTTGTTTTTTTGCCAGTAAGCCACCACACTTGAGGAGGAAGTGAAGCGGGTCGCTACATTCATTCAGGGACAGAAGACTCAGATTCAAGGGGGCGATCCAGAATTTCTCTGATTATGTCTCGCAAGAATTGAAGTGCACTCTAGTGGAGTCGTTTGAGTCGTACATAAGTGATGCTTTCTGGAGCTACATTAAAGAAATAATAATATTAAACTCCCCGTCGTGGAGACTGATCCAGTGCAAGCGCTGTTCTTCGATTCGAGGAAGCACAGACGGCAAATTACGCTGTGTTCACTCGACTCGAATGAAGCCCTCTGTCCAGTGCCATGATCACAAAAGTCCGGCCGCTGGCATAGCTTTGCCATTGTGCGTTTTCTTTCATTCCTGTCTTTTTTTCCCACTGAAAGGATATGGTCTGGGATACCGTTTCTTCTAAAGCAGATTATTCACCGCTACATTTCTGGCTCAGTAGACTCAATGAATATATACTTGCTACACGCGGACGTCTCAGCTGAATGTACGCTCGTGAAGCTTCAGATACGCATGCAAAAAGAAAGGCTTAAGGAACGAGAGAAATACACAAAAGCGGTTATATTTACGATTAAAAAATATATAAAGCACCATTACAGAGAAGCCATCTACAGCCAACAGCAGTGGCTTCTTCTTCCTGCTTTCTTGGTTGCTTTATCTCGGAGTTAATTTATTGATAGTACGTTTTATGCAATGAAATACGGTTCAAAATAGTTCCCTCTTCACTTAGAAAAGCATGATTTCTAAATAAAGCAATTCATAGTCTGAGAACTCCAACTTGCTGAAGTGAAGGAGGGAACCTGAATGTTTTGCCTCTGGATACCGTGAAACTGAAGAGAAGCATTTCGGTACTTACCATTGACTGTTTGAATTGTATTTCTTTTTACGAGTCACTGGTCTTTCACCGCGTCAGCACTGTTATCAAGGTATCGCTCTGTGCAAGATGTGCGTAGTGGGGAAGTATTCTCGGATGGCCACTTTCGCATATATGACTTTGAGTGCGTGCTGATTTGCTGATTCAGCAAGACTGCTTGAGCTGATTGGCTGGTTCAGCAAAAGCACTCAAATCATCCAACGCGCCGTGTACCACGTGAGGCGAAAGGGGTTGTATCGCTGAAAGTGATTGTCCGTCAAAACATCCCCTGCAGACGGAATTTATTTCTTGTCGTCGCTGATTATTTAGTGAAAGAGACTTGTCTAATCACATTGGCAATTGTTTTGCTGCATTGTCATACGTATGTTATCACCACCAACCAGCGCAAGAAATTGGGCTCCACACCACGCTGTAGCTGGTTGGACAGCGAAGCTGTAAACGACACCTAGAACGATTGCGACATGGCTTGAAATTATTCACATGGCGACATTCACATGCAGTTTACCGAATTATTTGCCAAAGCGTTTCAACGGCCCGAAACAATTGGCTTACGCCGCTTCTTCGCGCACCTGCGAAGAGTGGAACAGAGACAAGCAAAATGCACTTAACCTGGAACCACAGTCGATCACCCATAGAGCAACTAAATCTAAATTCTGCGTCGAGAAATTTCTTCTTAAATTTATAATTTGCACCCTTGAAACTATTTATTGCACTGTGTATTCATCGCTTGACCGCGTTTTAGGCTTTACGACATTCATCATCATCCTGCCGTGCTTGGCGCTTCCGCTGAGCGTCGCTTCAATTTTAGCCTCTTAAGGCACAACCTCAAGGATCGGCCCACGAAAGAGGTTATTTTTGCCCACGTACACGACATATTCATTGGGCTGGTAGCGGTATACAACTTCGTTGTAAACGGTGACCGGTATAAGCGTGAACGTTTGCTACACTCTGAGCATTTTGCACTAGCTCCAAGTGTTAACATATCATAAGTAGAACTACGACGGTACTTTTCTTGAAATATAAACGGGCGAATTGGCTTGATTGCTTAACCCTTTACCCGCGATGGGCGTCCAGGCACGAAAAATAAAGCTCATAGAGATGATATTGCACTTAGGTGCTTAGTACACTCAACTTCTTACTCAGAATCGTTCTGATCATTTCACGAGGTGTCATACTTTACGATTTTATATTGACGAGCTCATTTTATATAAAGCAAATAATTTATTCACACATGTTTTTTTCATTACTTGGGTGATAAATATTTTTTTAATTAGAGGTGGCGTTTTCTCATAAACAAATGAATACGAAGCTACAGCTAATGTAGGAGAACGCTTGCCAAGACTTTGACAGAGAATCAGACATCCCTTTTTCTAAACTATGGACTACACGCGACTGGCGCTATTGCTTTCGAGGTATACTGTCGCAAGGTTATCGTTGTTTTTATAATTTCGCTGATATTCAACCCCTTATAAAATACTGTTGTTGCTTGGAATTACACTTTCGCACATGCCACCGTCAGTGGCTGTAATGCCAATTTTTGGCTAATAGCCGAGCAACAGCCATTTTTCTTGAGCATTGTTTTTTTTTCTTCCTCATGATTTACTTCCGCAGGTAGGTTATAAGCACAGTCAATGTGGGCAAGTGAGAAAACAATACTCAGCGCGATGCCTTAACTTAAGTTCTTAACTTAACTTAAGTTCAACGTGTGAAATTCGCTATTTCACGGGAGGGGTACAAGTATCGCCTGCTTGACAGAGCTTGTTCTTCCCCAATGAAGCTTACATTTGCGGGGCAATTGTCGATGAACACAAGCTCCCTTCACAAGCTATATATTTTCCTTTTGCGCGGCAAGTCAGGCAACAGCGGGTCCATGTTTCGAGCGCAGAACAAGCTCCATCGTAGCTACTTTATCATACGGTATGGCCATCAACGCCACGCACAGGAGTAACACGAGGGCTGTTTGTCGACGATGTCACCGAATAGAGGCGACATGGGCTCCCGACCTCTCCCTCCCCAGCTCGCCGTTAGCCGTTACTGCAAATATATGTGTGCTAGGTTGCAGGCTGTGCTTGCCTTTTGCGTATCCTTGCGTTTTCTTTTCATAGAACGTTAAGCACATTCACTCTCGCAGTTCTTGTTTTTGAAACTTCTAGTACCAGACGGGGGCTACCATGGTTTCCCGCGCTGCCTTATTTGCTCGTTCCTTACTCTCAATGCCCCGCGAACGCTTGGAAGTTCACTGTTTGGGACGTGCAGTTGGTCAGCATCTGCACGTAAATAGATGAAATGAAGACATTAGCTCAGAAACTACTGGCAGAGAGCAGTTTAAAAAAAAGGTTAAAATATTGTAGTTTGCGTTTGTCCTTCGAGAAAATGAAAGTTGGAGAGCGGTAACATGCTGGCCAGAGAGACCCGATGCCGCGGAGCCGAGTCGGTGGTTTGCCTCCCAACTCCATTGATATATTCTACTAACTTCTTTCAATGTTAAATGCGAAACGTTTCTTGGCGAACGTGTGCTACTTTGACAATGTCTATCTATCTATCTATCTATCTATCTATCTATCTATCTATCTATCTATCTATCTATCTATCTATCTATCTATCTATCTATCTATCTATCTATCTATCTATCTATCTATCTATCTATCTATCTATCTATCTATCTATCTATCTATCTATCTATCTATCTATCTATCTATCTAGCGGCCTACGTCTTTGTGCTCTCATGGTCGTTTCGTTAACTTGGTATGTACCGAAATTACCATACTGTGACAAGAGTATATGACGACAATAAATGATATGTCATGACATGAATATCTTGACATGCGTGTCATGTAGGTCATGAAACAGCCACCTAGGTCTTGGTACTCTCATGGTCGTTTCGTTAACTTGGCAGGTACCAAAATTGGCATAGTATGACACGAGTGTATAACGAACATAAGTGATAGGTCATGACGTGCGTGTCATGTAGGTCATGACAATGACCCAGCGCAAAAATATTAACACTTAAAAACCACTGGAATGGGTTAAGACGTGGGCACTAAGTGAAGGAAACACTAAAGGATGATGGTAGAAGCCATAGTCATGACCATGACTCAGCAAAAATGACAATGACTCAGCGAAATAAGACTAACAGTAGAAGGCCACTGCAATGGGTTCAGACCTGGGCACTAAATGAAGGAAAAACTAAAGAATGATGGTAGAAGCCATAGTCATGACCATGACTCAGCAAAGATGACAATGACTCAGCAAAATAAGACTAACACTAAAAGGCCACTAAAATGGGTTCTGACGTTGGTACTAAATGAAGGAAACACTAATGGATGATGATAGAAGTCATAGTCAAGACCATGACTGATCAAAAATGACAATGACTCAGCGAAAAAATATTAGCAATAAAAAAACCACTGGAATGGGTTCGGACGTGGGCACTAAGTCAAGGAAACACTAATGGATGATGGTAGAAATCATAGTCATGAGCATGACTCAGCAAAAATGACAATGACTCAGCGACGAAAAAATTAACACTCAAAAACCACTGGAATGGGTTCGGATGTGGTATTAAGTGAAGGGAGAGGCTAAAAGTTAATGGTGGAAGTCATAGTCATGAGCATGACTAAGGCTTTCGCCTTAATACCTCTTAGGTGTAGCGAAAGGGACTCCTGGGGGCTCATGACATAAATGTCATGACATGCGTGTCATGTAGGTCATGAAAGAGCCGCCTACATCTTGGGGCTCTCATGGTCGTTTCGCTAACTTGGTAGGCTCCCCGCACACTGCTTCGCATAACGTCGATTCCCCGAGGGCGTGGGATCTGCAGGTTTTTAAAGACGATAGTCTTTCTTGGGGAACTTAAATCTGTTTCATAGCGAGTGAGGCGTAGTGCCGTTGGAAGCGTACTGCACGCCTGTAATAGGCAATAACTCAAACTGCCATTCCCTGCTGCAGCAAGCGTCGTAAAGTGAGCGTCGTGCTTTGCTCTAGCGGCTCCATAGGCATCGTATTCCGGCGTCTCTCACCAGCTCCATTTCGTTTCGGTTTCCCGTCAAACGCTGAAAATTTGGTCTGTCTGTTTGTCTGTCTGTCTGTCTGTCTGTCTGTCTGTTTGTCTGTCTGTCACCCGATTCAGCCACCCAGCCAAAGTTGGACCACTTGCTTACCGCCCACACTACTTAAACTGGTACGGCTGTTCATACTTGTGAACGTTATCAATCACAAAGTAAATATTACGCATATCTGAGGCGCAACATCACTAGGTAAGTATTAGGAGGTGTGTTCCTTTAATAGAAAATACATAGATACGTAACTCTAAAGACCCTAGCTTCTTAAGCTGCGCTGAAAATGCCATGCTATGCGCGCCGACGAACGACGTTCCCCGACTGCGCGCCGACGAGTGCCCTCTGCCATGGAGAAAGGAAACCCTCTGCACAAGCTCATGTTTCCCGATGTATTGCCAGATGGCGTCCATGTCTCACGCAGCGCTTCCTCAATTTTATCAATGCCAGCCAGATGCGGCCGATTCAACATAAAGGAAGTGCTGTCTGAGGCAGGGCAAAACATAAATGGCCGCTTGATGAAATAATGCGGTAAAATGAAATCTGTTCAAACAAAACTTCATGCCAGGACGGAAATGGTACGAGAACAGCATCACGGGTGGCCGCGGATCAGACCAGCACTCATGTAGTACGGCCGGCAGAAGACTATCGTCTTTCGACGACATTTGCAGCGAAGCACGCAGATACGCGGCAAATTTTTTCGTCTTCGGTTTTTTCGTGCCTACTTACTTATACTAGTATTTCTGACCAGCTGGCTACAAACGAAAGCCTTGTTATGGCATTGAACGCACCTGCAAAGCATACAGAGTAGGATGAAACAGCATGCAGCAGGAAGCGTGGAGTGAACGTTGCTTGTTCTGACGGAAGTTTAAAATATGCAGCTTCGGTGTGATGTTTGTAGATGTAGCTGCTCGTTTTTATTGACCAGATTATGAAAGTGAGGCTTCTGCTGACTCTCAATCTGTTGTATCAGCTGCGTCTTTTTGCCGCCTACATGATGCAGGATCCAAAGGGTGAGTGTGGTTTCTAGAGGTGTTCATAGGTACCATAAGCCATGGTGGTGAAATGACAATTGAACATTTTTGGAGCCAAACAACGCCATCTCTCCTTCTAAGCGCTGTTTCTGTAGACATCACTGCCTGCTCAATCACTGACTCAGGAACATCACACTCTCATATGGTCAGCCACCCAATTTATCATATCTCTTTCTGATAGGCAAGTGGTCTACGAAAGCGCAGCAAGAGGACGTGTCGGTGGACTTTAGGCTTTGATTTGGAAGCATCAGATATCTGGGAGTCACAAATATACCTGTGTGTTCATTTGTGGCACGATCATCAGTGTTATAAAGTGCGATTCTCTCAACCACTGGGATGATCCTAGTTTCCTCACATGCATTCTACGAGTGTCATCTCTGTAAAAAGTGCATCATTCCGTACATCATTCATTCATCATTACAGGGAAACTATACGTCTATAAGCTTCCCAGTGTTGTTTCTCCGTGATAACTATTGTTTGTTTATGAACATGTATGTGTGTTCTCGAAGGCTCATTTCTGCTGTTTGCATCGTTTTCCGTGGTTTCGAATGCAAGGTACAGTAGTCGACCCAGCGTAAAGGCGTCAATGTCTCTTTCAAATGCATGCAGTGGACGTGCGGGGGGAATTCGGGAGTATGACGGCCGTTCTTCTAAGCTATTGCGTCAAACAAAAGAACAGGTGGGCGCGGGTTACCTGTGGCAGAAGAAGAATAAGGCGGAGAGTGCAACGCCCGCGTAGCTGCATCAGATGCTGAGAGTGCTCACGAGTTGAGGCAGGTATCATCTGTCTTCATTTGGCGGCAACCTTTATTCCCCAAGCGTCGTTTATCTTTTGCCGGTCCTTCCGGCGACGGTGCCGTACCACGAATAAGACAGGCGGTTTTTCTTATGCGAACTGATATGTAATTAAAAAAATATTTAATTCATTTTTGGCACGATTATCCATGTTACGGCAAACGTGGTCTCTCCATTTTCGCATCTGTCCCTTTTAATCAATCCTTGTCGCCTGTTGATCAGTGATAAAGAGTGTCATGTGATGCAACTGGACACATTATACTAATCAGGGCTGGTTAAATGGGAACAAGCGAGTGCGGGGAACAGTAAGTGATCCTTTGATGTCCTGCCGCCTGAGTCCTGCGTGCGTCACGTTCACTCACGCTATACATAAATTCTTTGCACTATAAACTTGCAAAGCTCAGCCTGTGCGCGGAGATAACACGAACACGTCGTTAGCGATATATTGTGTCTTTTATTGAGATGTCTGCTACAGAAACTTCTGCGCTGTACTTACAATGCCGTCCGCGTTAACGCTAAATTGGCCTCATAATTTCAAGATGTCGGATTCAGCGGTGCAATGGTGTAAATATAATAAGCTAACAATAATACAAGTCACCTCACCTCGCTGACACTTCGTGCATCCAAATCGCATCATTAGGGCTGCCACTCATTGCATTTATCAGGACTTTTCTCTCTCAATGTCATCAGATAAAGAAAAACAGTACCACGGCGAACTGACGCAACAGCTGCACTTCTGTTACATTTTTTTTTTCATTTTCGCAGAGAGGTGAAGGAAACTGTATGCATATGCGCATTCTAGCCGATTATTTCGTTCCGCATACAGAGTACGTATGTATAATGTAGCGTGAGATAAGACATTCAATACAGCAGATACACATACTAATGCCTCACATGCAGCGAAATCAAAGAAACCTGTTCATATCATATGGAAGTGGCAATGCTAAAATATCTATATTTTCTTCCAGGATATACACATATCTTGCAAATCTTCCACAACCTACAATAAATTATTGCTCCAGCGTCGTTAAGTGGTCCTCATTTATTTGCTGAAGAAACTCTATTTTTCAATAAGCGTGTCATGTTTTAAATGTAATTTTGTGAAAAACATTACGAAATCACCACACTCTAAGAAATGTTTGCGCCCTGGAAGCTTATTTTAATTCCAGAGAAACACGGTCATGTCTCTTTCGTGTACCTCTGTTCCTAAATGTTGCGCTTCTGGGAATAACAAGTGACGAACGGCGTATGTATATCAGGGTAACGTCCCGTTGCTGACACAAAAAGCTGCTACAGCGAGGAGCACGGAGCCGAAGCACGCTGGCTGGCCACCGCTGGGTGACGTAAGCATTCTTCTTCTTTCTGGGATTTTACGTGCCAAAACCAGTTCTGATTATGAGGCACGCCGTAGTGGAGGGACTCCGGATTAATTTAGACCACCTGGGGTTCTTTAACGTGCACTCCAACGCAAGCACACGGGCGTTTTGGCATTTCGCCTCCATCGAAATGCGGCCGCCGCGTCCGGGATTCGATCCCGCGATCTCGCTGCTCAGCAGCGCAACGCCTTAGCTGACTGAGCCACCGCGGCGGGTGGTGACGTAAGCAGAACATTGCATCGAGGAGCACGGCGTTTCCCTAACTGGACACTCGCAGTTTCACTATTCCCGCGCTCTAATAGCCTCAATTCGTCATACCACAGATCCACCCGTGTTCGCATTTTTCTAGATGCAGAAGTTAATATGGCTGGCACGCAGAACTCGCTTCCATACCCGAATGGCGATGACCTCATTGAAATTAAAAGTTTAAAGGTTAATAATACATTGTTGTTAATTAGTGACTAATTATCACATATCTCCCGTCACCCCGTGGTCGGTACCACTCACGTCATGTCTCGATGAAACCGCCCTTTAATTCAAAACGGTTATTTTTTAAATGTCACCTAAAATCTTCGTAGAGACACCCGGTATACACATAATTACAGAGATATTTATTTCAGCAGCTGACAACATTATCCGCAGTCCGTGTCCGCATAGGCGCAAGTTGCTTTTGGGTGGGCCATGGCAGACATGAGGTGCCAGCTGCACTGCTTACAAGGCAGCAGTACAATATATATTACAATACAGCAACAGCTTCAAAAGAATCCTATACATAAATATCTTACTGTGTTGGTAACAAAAAAGGAACGACCTTTACTTTTGCTTGAATGCTGTACTGTTATTTGTTGAGAATACTGATGAAAAATAAAAATAAAGGAATAACGCAATCTTTCGCTGTTTACAGGGCAGGAGTGTATAATAATAATAATAATAATAATAATAATAATAATAATAATAATAATAATAATAATAATAATAATAATAATAATAATAATAATAATAATAATAATAATAATAATAACAGACTAAAAGGAACTCAATACATCAATATTTTAACGAGAAATCTGTGCACGGCAGAAGCCTCTTCCTATAGCTTGGCTGCGGTGCTACTGCAGACACTTCTCAGAGGTCGCCTAAGCTTGCCAGCGTGCTCACTGAGACATGGCGGCGCTACGCCCAAATAGAAAAGGACGGCATCGCTCTCGTCTTAGATTGCGAAAGGGTCCACGACTACCTACTCAGCAGACCTTATCAACTATAGAGACGGACCAAACACCTTCGATCCAAGCCTATCAGAGATTTGACTCCACGACTCCAGCGATTACGCACGCGACTAATGCGCTACAACTACAGCATCGTCTACGTGCCAGGCAAATACCTGGCACTTACGGTGTTTTTTCAAGGTAATGTTTGAAACGCTGGGCAGCATCTGACTTGACGGGAGAGATCGACGTCTATGTTACCTACGTGGCCTCCGCAATTTCTGTTTCAAGTTCATCACTAGAGCAGTTAAAGCAAGAGCAAGAGTCTGACGCCATTTGTTTCCAACTACGCACAATCAGTAGTTCTCGTTGGATATTACGTCGCGACCTCAACATGACTCTCAAAGATCACTGGCCTCACAAGGACAGCACTACAGAAGCTAACAGCGTCTTGATATTTGGTTCGCGCATCATAGTACCAGCCGAATCACAAAGCCTAATGCTTCGTCTGCTACATGAGGGGCACTTCCGTATCGACATGTGCAGAGGAAGAGCAATAGACTCGGTCTGGTGGCCAACGATTGGAACTGACCTGGACAATCACATCAAAGCGTGCGGTATGTGCCTCCAATATAGGGCAAACAGAAAATGCCCCTGCTTTCCGCAGAGTATCCTGCACGGCATTGGCAAAGAGTCGCATTTGATGGATGCGGTTGACTCATCATCACGGACTGTTATTCGGGGTTTCCTGAGATGGCCCAACTTGGTACTTTCACAACAGCAGCAGTGGTTGCCCACTGCAATTCTGTTTTCTCAAAACACGGGACGCCAAAACTGTGTTTACGGATAATGCGTCACAATTCTCGAAAGTTCCAGTCTCGGTTTTTGCAAGCTTCGGAGCGCGACAACTTCGAGCATGTGACATTGAGTCCAAATTTCCACAAGGCAAGGGTTTAGGAGACGCTGCTGTAAAGATACTCAAGCAATCCCTGAAAAAAAAACATAGACCCAGGTCTGATATTGCTTGCCCCCCGTTCCAGTCCCCTCAAGAATGGCTACTCTCCTGCACTCCTGCAGGCCTTCTGATGGGCAGAAAACGGCGTACTTTGCTTCTAGTAGCCGCAGAGGCACTTGTTCCTACTACGACAAGTTACAGACGCTTAAAGAAGACTACAATCAGAAGCAAAAGACGCACTCTGATGGTCGCCCCGTGGAACGCACCATACCAGACTTACAGGATCACATGGAAGTCTGGATCGCCGACTTAGGCAAGTCAGGCACCGTTCAGCGGTGGGCAGCAGTAACCGTGACTCATAATCAGAACTGGTTTTCGCACGTAAAACCCCAGACAAGGGCAGCAGTAACCAGGTCAGATTTGGTTGAAACGAATGGCACATCTGTAAGACGCAAAAAGGACTCATGTTGTCTCATTGCCCAACCAGCCAGACGACGAGGAAACCCCTATGCAGCAGACTGATTTCTTCGCAACCTATATCGCTTATGCCCCCGGAAGTTTCGTCGCCACCTGGGGCCGTATTCTGAAACGTTCCACTTCGGCGAAATTTCTTTTTTCGCTTTCAGGCGCACGCTGATTGGCTGGTTGAGCAAACTTAAATGACGTCGGGCTCAATCCAGCCAATCAACTCATCCTAATTTTGTTAAAACAGCCAATCATCGCGCGCCTGAAAAGCGAAAAAGAAATTTCGCCAAGTGGAACGTTTCAGAATACGGCCCCCTGCATGCGCCAATCAGATGCACTACCACACAAGAAGCGGCAGACGTGTCATGCCACCAAAAAGAAAGTAGTATAACTCCCGACTCTTTCCGATAAAGCGTAGATGTGCGACCTACCTCGTCTTCTTTGGCGGCCTAGTATAGCCAACTTTTACAAGTTGAAGTGGATAAAGCCTACGAGCCACGGGCATTGAAACCGTGAGGCACTGTGTCCAACAAAAGCAACCATGATTTAATTCTTTGTTTGAATTCCTTTTGGGAATGTTGTCCACGTATTTGTTTGGGTGAATGGGTAAAATAAAGAGGAACATAATATTCTCGACACTTTTTACCCTAGTTCGAATATATACGTCATAGTGGCAATGCTAGAGAATATTGCGATTAAGTTTGCCTTGTACAAACCGATTCTAAAGGGATTCGACACCTGCAATATTATATCCGTAGTTATTGTTTGAGCAATCGTAATCAGCGCCTTGGGGAACCATGCCATGTAATGGGCTGGCCACGTAATGCATAGGATGGATAGCCGGTGGACCATTAGGGTTACAGAATGAGTACGCAAGAGAAGGGAAGCGCAGTCGAGGACGGCATAAAGCTAGGTGGGGTAATGAAGTTAGGAAATTTTTAAGGCGCAAGTTGGAATCAGTTAGTACAAGACAGGGGAAATTGGAGATCGCAGGGAGAGGCCTTCGTCCTGCAGTGGACATAAAATATGGACTGATGATGATGATGAAGCAGCATCGTAGAGTATGCTCGCCGATATTCTATGAAATACCTTATGCAACGTATACCCTATCTACTTTCGTTCATGAGGTTATGAAAAGACAGATAAAGCAGATATAGCAGTGATAAAGCAGAGATGAAGCAGATGCAGCTGAGATATGAGCAGTCATAGGGCCATTGCGCAATGCCATTTACATGTGTGCGACGAGTGCAAAGTGCGATATAATTGGCCATTCTCGTATTCATTTAAACGAGTCCGGCTACTATAAAAAGCAACTAGCTTGAGTTCACTAAGCGCTGGAAGGCGCTGAATATATTATATTTGCTTGCATCCATGTTTTCGCTTGATTGATAAGCGAAGACGAGGCACATAATATATTTATATAATAACAATATTGTTATTATGTCTTCACCACTTATTCTCAATAATTTGGTAGCGTTCATTAGCCTTGTAGCACCTGCCTTTATCATTTTATTTTACCGAAGCTCAAACTTCAGGGCGAAATTGGGTTTCACCCGATTTTCATAAATTTTGTTCGGGGTGTAAAAATCGGACATTGTTGTGTTTTAGCGGAAAACTAAGAAAGCTAATTGTATGTTATCCCATAGTTGGCAGTATGTACCACCATCCGGAAAAACATATCTACCTTTCTCTCGTCTATAATGTATTCCACGTGACTCGCATCATCTTTAGTAGATGTAGCTTCTGTGACACATAAATACGTAAAATAATAATGCACCATTATTTTTTATCTCTAACTGCAGCATAAGTTTTAAACTGTGGGCATCTCGACGCTATATGATTAATAGATGATCCCGCGAGCCATGCAGTTACAAGGCAGGTCCTGCTGGGACGTGTTCTCGCTTAAAACTGAATTACGTAGTGGTAACCTACAGCGCCAAGTGAAATATAACGTACAGCTGAAATTTAAGAACATAAAGTGAGTAGCAGAAGCCACACGCAAGTAATGACTAGAACCTAGAAATTTGTAGGCCATACAATAGTGCCAGCCAATATTACGACCTAAGCAGTGCGGCAGTGTTCACATGACATTAAGCAACATTTGTCCTGATCTGCAAAACAAACATAAATATAAACATGAGGGTCGGCACTCTGAAACAGATATGTGATGTACCAAAACAGGTCACATTTATGATAAATATGGCAGTGACAACAACGTGAAGCGGACATGCCGTGACGTTCTGGCCAATGAGAAGGAAAGTTGTTCAACCTAACTTGATGTGACAGGGACTATGCATTAACGTATGCACTAAGTTATACTGCAGGGAATTATGTAATACTCCATTATAGCCAGATGCAATACTCCGAAACAGGGTCAATAAAGTAATAAAGTGAAGCGAAGGGAAGGGTCTAGGCGACGCCTCCAAAATCTCAGAGGAAAATAGAAATGATGGTCAGAACGGTGACATTACACTGAATGTACATAGGCAAGATGGCCCAATCAAAGCCAAAGGAGATCACTTCATAGTGAAATGAGGTCACAGGGAACAGGACATAATGGCGGTGGCCAAAAAAAAAAAGGGGGGGGGGGGCATAACAGAGACAGCACCGCTTTGCCTTCGATTGCAAAAAAAAACCAACTCCCGCAAGGGTTCTGCGGTTCGATTTCGATAAAAAATCACATGCTTTTGATGGAGGTGCGTGTTAAAGAACCGCGTCGCACGCACGCGTTCTGGTTAGCCTTGAGGGTACAGGGGGTGGTTGAGAAGGGGGAGGGGGGGGGGTCTTTATCTCCCCTAATCAAACTGTCCCAAGGGCTGCGGTCAGTGGCCTTGCGAAGACGGCATCGTATCTGTCTTTCTGTTAAAGGATCCGCCACCAGTGAGCTAAACAAACACATCCGCTCAACGTAGCGAAATAGAAACAGAGATGCGCGTGCGTCCTGGTCTTATCGCGCCTGCGTGCACACACATCAAATGAAGGATTTTGGAAAGAAAAACGACCCTGGCTTCCGCGAAAGAGCGCCCAGGTTAGGAAAACCATCGAGCGCTTGGCTTACAGTGATGTGAAAACGAGGTACTCAGAGTTAGCAGAGAGAACGCCTGCGTCTATCTTCGGCAAATGCTTTTTTCTTAAGTTTTGCTGCGGGAACATGGGCGTACAGTAAGCAACGTGGCCGAAACCGCATGGCGCTAAAGCTCACGAAACCCTGAGCACGAGCACAGAGAGCTGGTTCGGCGTATTGCACGCCTCAACGCCAAGATACCGGGCAGCCAAAGCGGACCGGAGCGTATGTTTCTAGGCCACGGGATTAGAACGCCGGGAATCTAATCGCCGCTTGGTCATCTGTCAATGGGGACGGAGAAGAAGCGCTGCGTGTGTAGCCTATCTAGCTGGGATTTTTCTAGGGGCACCCGGAGGTTTCTCGGACTTGACGTATCACGGCTGTACGTTGCAGTGCGCGAACATTTCGTTGAAGTTTCTTGCTTCTTCATCGTTTTAGTTTTTATTTCAGAAATGGTCTTTCACCCACTCGTTGCCGACACGTTCTGAAGCGATCTATCGCACCGATTTTTCCTCTGATGGCGTCTCCCCGAGCGCCGTTCATTTACTATCGATGCCTCAAGACCCACAAGCTCAAATTTTACAAGAGAAGAAGGCTGAATTGGGCTAAGCGAGAGACTGATCTATTACTGTAGTTAATTGCGAAGGATGCCAATAAATTATCGTGTTTTCGTGAAGATTCTTTCCTGTGAATGCGAGTTTTTTTTTATTTCTTTGTTATACCAAAACGGATTTCTTGACGGGCCTTCGTTATGAGCGAAGGTGGCAACACTGTATTCCGTTGGAAGACACAGTCGACTGTCCATTGGGTGCTGGGATGACATTAGAGAAAGGCCAGCCTTTGCGGGGTCGCTGAACGATACTTACCCGTACTGTGATTTGTGTGCTGTATGCCGCTGTTTGGCAATGGCGCCCTAGGAAGGAACTCTCATATATAATAAAAACTGTCGCAAAGCACTACTCAGCAACATATCGGCAGTGTAGCATTTGCTCTTGCTCAGCACATGACCACTCGAGGTATAAAAAACTCAAAATTTAGGATCGTCACCAGGACTTTTTATATCTAGGACTTTCTTCTAAGACTCACCACGTTCAAATAAACGACACATACCGAGTAACCTAACATTTTTCAGCGATGTCACAATGAAAAACCATTTCCTTTACCTCTTCAATACAAGATATTAGATCGGGAATAGAATTACGTGGTATCAAAGGTAGCAAACTGAGTCACATATAGCCACCTTAGTTCATGTTCACCGAGTGAAAGAGTATATGCACTAAGTGGACATGTGATTCATGATAGATTCAAAATGAATAGTGATTATGTATCACGTAACTAGTTATCAGTGCTAGCTACGTTGGAGGTTGACCAGCCTTTATACGTTAGGAACATCGAAATCGTCAGCATTTATGATATTATGAAATTTCAATATAATCGCTAAAATCGTCTACGACTATACGGCACATAAGTGAATGGTGGGAAAGAACCGTGATATCAGCCGTGAAATTATTAAGCGCCATACCGATTCAACATTAGGAGGTAGTATTGCATTGCACATTTTATCAAAAGTTTTACACTATCACCGGGACTACGAATCCTCTCTTGTCTCATCTAGCCGCCTCTCGGTCAGACAAATTGTGGCAGGATGGTAACTTAAAACGCAACCAAACTATTGAATTGGTTAACCGAATTACAGGAATATGCGTTAAACAATGCAAAGTCGAGCTCATAAATGAGTGCGCTTGTCCAAGGAGAAAACTTTCTCGTTGGTAAGTAAATAGCAAATGTGCTTATTATATTCATTAATTTTGAGGCCTTAGTGAAATGTTACCGCGGCAGACTGTGATCCACGACGTCATCGGTTTAAACCCAGCAACAACAGAAACTATATCCTTTACAGCGCAGCTCTTAGGAGCCCGTGGCTTCGTTGAGCTTCGGCGTGCCTCGGCGGCTGTAACCGAGCGAACGAGTACAGCTAAAGATGAAAGAGCAAACGCGGAGCGCAGCGCATACGAAATACAGCGAGAGTGAAGAAAGCACGAGGCGGATAGCGCAGGAGGATGAGGATGCAGTGGAAGTATGAGGACAGAGGAGGAAGCCACCTCGAAGCCCCACCAGATGGCGCTCACGTCCACACATCGACGGTAGCGGCGACATTGGCCGTTCGGTGAGTGAGTGAGTGAAATAACTTTATTGAGGTCCAGAGAAGACGCCGGGGAGACCCTGCGCCTCCGGCTAGTCCCACGTATGGAACGCCAAGCCGAGCTTGACGGCCCTATCGCGGGCACTCTGGACGGCCAGGGTTTGGTCGTTGAGTTCGGGGCTGTCCAAAAGCGCAGCCCACCTATCCTAGCTGAAGGCGGAGCCGATGGCTTCACACTCCCACGACACATGGTTCAATGTTGCCGTTAGTCCACAGGCAGGGCAGTCCGCACTGGGATACTTTTCAGGGTATATAGCGTGAAGAACCGCAAGGTTAGGATACGCACGAGCTTGTAAAAGTCGAAGGGTCACCGCCCGCGCCCTGCATAAGGCAGGGTGTGGGAGGGGGAATACCCGTCTTGACAGATAATAATGCTTGGTGATCTCATTATACGTCATCAATGGTTCCCCGCGGGGTAGGGGGACTGCGGAGGCGGCGCGGTCATTGAGTCCTCGCGCGGCCTCGTGCGCGCTCTCGTTAGGGTTAGAGGGAGAGCCCTCAGTCGACCCCAAGTGAGCGGGAAACCAAATGAGAGAATGCGCAGAGATACTTTTCAAGCTTTGGAAAATGCGAAGGTCCTGAAGGGAGACCATCCCGGTTAAGGAAGGCCTTAATGGCCGCCTTAGAATCGCTATATGTTGCCTCTCTGCGACCATCGAGCACAGCCAGCGCGATTGCGACCTGTTCGGCTACTAATGGCTTCGAAGTGCGTACTGTAGCGCAGAAAGTGATCCTGGAATTCGAGTCGACGATGGAGACGGCGAATGCCTCTTGTTGGACATATGCCGCGGCATCCACGAAGCTTGTCCTCAATGTGGTTGTTACGGACATGTTCGAGTAGAGCTCTACCCTTGGCCCGACGTCTGCCGACGTTGTGTGCGGGGTGCATATTGCGGGGAATGGGCGCGATGTGCAGTTGAGATCTGATGTCGCTGGGAATCCGCACGGCGTCGGGGCACTGGTCGACAGGGTAGAGGTCCATCTCGTCGAGTATCTTGCGGCCCGCCGGGGTGCCGGATAGCCTGAGCAGCTGTGAACGCTCTTGCGCCTCTATCATTTCTTCGAGCGTGTTGTGCACTCCGAGATTTAACAGGTTTGTTCGTTGAAAGTAATTTACTGGGGTTTAACGTGGTTAAACCAAGTTTGTCGAGTAATAGCAACGTTTTGCTTGCTTTGGGAAAGGACACAGACGTTGGTCGGTGCTGTCAGCAACTACCACATCTACAATATACAATTGCACCACAAGGCAACACACAGACGCTGCTCGGCGTGGTAGCAGCAACGAGCGAATTGACCTTCATGCTGCGTCTCGCTTCAACGCGAACTAAGCTTCGAAAGCACAGCGCATACGAAGCTACCAACAATCGGCGCACTTTCGTACACATCGCAGATCACTTTGAAGATGAGGCCCGCCCGACTGCGCACTTTGTCGACATCGCAGATCGCTTTCTAGATATGGGCGCTTCATTAGTCAATTAACAAAATTGACTAATGAACTTCTCAGGTAATTATTTTACGGCACATATTGCAATTTATGCAATTGTAGCCGGTGAGTTTGCAAGACGCATCCACTTGAAATGAATTTCCAGGATGGAACCAGTTTCGAGATATTATTTGCCAAAGTGTGGGACGAAATACATGGGCGTTATAGTTACTTTTGTACTTCAATGTATAAAACAGCATTTTGGTAAAAAGGTAAGTGGAACACCAGTGCATTTTTACGGCGAGTTAGATAGTGGATATCTCCAAACTGGTGTCATTCATTCCAAGTGGATACGCCTGACGAGCTCACCGGCTACGATTCGTAAATTGCAATATGTGTTGTAAAGTAATTAACTAAGAAGTTAATTAGTGAATTGTTGCTAGTTAGTTGAATATGTGTTTTGATTTCTCGTACAACTAATCTCCGCCTCTTAGAATAACCCAGCTCACCGATAAGCATTATGCTACCTGCCACAGGCGATTTTTAAAAATTCCGTAAAGCTTAACTTTGAACACCCGGTACATATACCTAAAGCATATCTACACATGTACTCGTTTATTGGTTTTCACCATAGCTTTCAGTAAATGTCAATGCCTTCTTTCCTTTCTTCAATTTGATACTTGTTTGAGTCACATGTTGCAATGATGAGTGTTAATGGAAGCTTTGCTTTCATTGCGATATCAAGTATATGGACATTCCAGGTGCATATTTGCCAGTCGGCGTCGCCGTCGCCATGATGTTCCGTATAAAGTCCAAGCGCGATAACATTGTCGTTGCGCGCCGTATGCTGTATGTGCGAGTGAAAGCGTGCGAGGGGAGCCGACGATCGTAGATCAATGTCGTGCGCGCAAGGAAGGAAAGCGGGAAGGAAACGCGCCGTCTTCCGTCACACACTAGGTTCCGGGGGGAGGGGAGGGAGGGGCAGCATTGTACTCCCGCAGCAACTGTGTATTCCGCGGCCACGTGCGTCATACCTTCAAAGCGATCTGCGTTGTAGGCGAAGCCCAAGTGCTTCGACGGTTCATACCTTTGTGTGTGCTGCGTTCTCGCCGCTCGGTTTGCGTTGAAGCGATAAACAGCACGAAGGTCACTTCGGCCGCTGCTGAGCCGTGCTTCCTCACGCCAGCGTTTTGACAGCGATTGTCCTCGCTCATCGATTGTCATATGTTCATGTTTGCCTGTGCGCGCTGATAACATGCTTGTTGGTTTAGGTAATAAGCGAATATTTGCAAGTTTATAGAGCCGATAAAACTACTATCCTTACTTTGTATAGCTGGCTAAACAGCTTACAAATTCAGGGCAAATATACGATCCTCGAGAAACTTTCGTTGCGAGAAGGCTGCGTTTTAAGTAAGAGGGCTGAAGGCACGTGCTGGTGACGGAACTTGCACACACTGTTTGCGATGCGAAACGGAAGCCTTGAACAAGCTGACTGTTTGGATTTGCCTCTCAATTTCTTCTGATTAGACGCGGTCACGTACATGTTCTCAACGCAGAGAGTGCCTCGTAGACGGCATATTCTCTATCTCCGTTTTCTTTTAGCACTGCTACAGAAAGTTGTTCTTTCTTTTCTTATAATTGGTATAATCACTCCGGTTTCTTTCCGTACGTGCTTTTTCTCGTACAGCTGGATTGCAGAAAGGCGAGCTTGTACGTGCATCTCCCTGCGGTATCAATCACGTAAGCAAGTCTCCAATGAGGAAAGTTGCAGTTAGAAGGAAATGACAGCTAAATCCGGGTACACACACGGGACACTGCAGCAAGTGGATCTAATAAGAGCAAGTTTTCGATTACTTCCCCTTCGGCGCCCTTACCGGTCTTCAGCCTCGTAATAAGAGGCAAAAGATAGGAACTTTCCGATTACTTCTCCTTCTGCGGCTTTACCGGTCTTCAGCCTCGTAACAGGTAAACAGTTCCAGCTCATCCAGGGAACTTCAGCCTTCGACGCAAAAAAGAAAACAGTGGATGAAAGAATGAACAGGGGAATGCAAACAAGACGATGATAAAAAGAAGGTGAGGAAACCGGGCGCAGGCGGCGCCTCTTCGGTCGGTGACGGTCTTTCTTAATTTCACTGCAGTACCGCCTATGTCCTGCAGGTTAAAGTAAATGTAAAACAAGTACAGTGTTTTTCGGAAGACACCAGCTGTTCGCTGCGATCATTTGCTTTGTTGAATATTATCGGCGGTGTTTGGCCTGTTTGATTTATTCCGTCTTTTTCTCTAGAGACGCTCAGGGCGGCAAATCGATTTATTACCGTGAAACTGGAACTTTGACGCCCAGAGTACAATTTGCGCTACTCGTAATCCGCTAGCGCAAGTCTGTTCTTGAAAGCCGCCTTAATGACTGCTGCCTTAATGAACTGCAGCAGTCGTACAGAGCAAAGCTTGCATCTTATTAATTAAAATATTACAGCAGTGGTAGCATACATGAACATATCTTACGTTGTAAGACTATCGTCGTAATGCCGTCATGGTCATGTTATCGGCGTTACTCCAGATTCGTCGGGCCACTCATCATACCGTCGTCGTCACGGCATCGTCGTCATACAGGTTTCGTGACTCAGTAATCGTCACGTCATAGTAATCATGCATTCGTCGTCATCCCATTGTGGTCATGTCATTCTCAGGCCATCGTGGTCATTGCGTCGTATTCATACAGTCGTCGTCCTGCATTCAGCTCATCTCACGATGAATGTCGATGCTGTATGTAAACAGCAGTAAAGCAGTGTGGTGACAGACCATATCCCAGAAATCACGTTTACCTCGCACATGTAGTGGTAATTCTGAGATTCGGTTGTATACCACATACTCCGATATTTTCCCAGTTTGCTAATGCCCTCGCTCGCCAAGGTCGCTCACAGGCGTGTAGAGGCGTGATGACGACTGTACGGCCCTGACGCAGTGACGACAGCTGGACGAAGAATAAGCGGGAATGAGGACGATGTCGGGACTAAGTCAGTATGATGGCGACGGTATGACAATGGATGCATGATAGCGTGCGCGTGACGACTACGGAGTGACGAATGTGGCATGACAATGGCGGCATAATCACGACTGAATGATATAGCATTCTAATGATAGTATTCAAAATGACGAACAAGAAATGACGTTGATGGATCAATGAAGGTCGGATGACGACGACCGCATGATGACGATGGGAGGACAATACTGAAGTGATGACGATAGCGAAATGACAGCGTGACTATGGTGGTGTGACGAGCACCCTATGACGACGACGGCACGATGAAAGTAGGATGTCGCAGTAGCAATGATGATGATGGAAAGACTGCGACAGCATCCACACGATGGTGTGACAACAAATACGTGACGACGACTGTATGACGACGGTGCTAGTGACGACGATGGTATGACAAAGTCATGACGACAATGGGATGGCGACGAGTGTATGATTACATTTAGGCTTGGCTATCACTGAATCACGGAACCTGTATGACGGCGATGCCTTGACGACGACGGCACGACGAGAGTCGGATGGCGAAACTGGAGTGACGATGATGGCATGACCATTACTGCATTACAAAGACGGTCTGACAATGGAGGCACAATAGCGACGCTCTAATGATGAGGGAATCGCAAGGGTGGCACGACTGAATGTTGGCAGTATGGTTACAATACAATGACCAAGACAGATTGACCTCATGGAACGACGAAGCGGTATGACGATGACGGCATTATGACAATGGGGTGACGTTACTTAAGTGATGACAATGATAAGACGATAGCGTTAAAACGACGGAATGACAACGATTGTGGGACGACCATGACGTGATGACGACGGCAGGACGAGAGTCGGATGACGAAGGTGGAATGACGACGACGCAGCGACCAGGTCGGCATTACGACCGCGTACACATAACTAGCGGCCCATGTCATTGGAAAACTTTGACCGCTGAGTCGGAGTAGAAGGCCTGACGACGGCCGCATAACAAGAGTCAGACCACGAAGATTGAATGACGACGACTGAATGACCACGACGGCGTCACTAGCTGTGAGACAACGAACGCACGACGACTGTATGATGACGACGGCGTGACTACGATGGCATAACGAGTATCAGATGACAAAGATTGAATGGCCGCGATGCAACAACAACGATGGCATTACGACGACGAGCCCATACATAGTGGCCCAAGCTATCATGCAACTTCGGCCAATAGGTCAGCGTAAAAGGCTTGACGACGACGGCATGACGAGTCCAAGATGTCACGAAGTTGGAATGACGACAATGGAACGACCACGACGGCATCACGACGCCGAGCACATGGCTAGTGGCCCAACCCGGAAGACAATTTCGACAGCTCGGTCAGCGTAAGAGGCTAGATAGATAGGCTCAAAAGGGCTGAAGTTGGCAAAGAATGCTATTCGCATTAAAAAGAGGTATACGCGTGTTGAGAGAGCTAGCGATAGCAAAATATTTTTAAAAAATAGCATGAAATGTAAGAAAACACAGAAGCAAGAGAAAAATTGGAGGACGCTTAAGCTTCGCCTTTAAGAGTGGAACGCGATAGCGTTATCGGGCTCCGTTCGCATCACATTTTAACAGCGAAGCTGTTCTAGCTAACCGCGAAAAGTGGCGCCTACTGTCGCAAAATCTCGCCGAGCTACGACGTCACTGCGTTGCCTAGCAACCACCTGGCGGAGCGGCGTGTGCCTCCCCTCCTCTCCGTGCCGTGCACATGTTGGCTTCACATGGGACGTTAAGGAGAGGGAAGGAGAGCGCCCAATGCTCGGGTGAGGGAAAGAGAAAATGAGAGCGAGATAGAGTGAGAAATAAATTGTAGCAGTGCCAACGAGGCAAAGCGCAGAGCTGCTGCCGAGGCCGCCCGCGTTGCCTAGCCGCGCATGCGCCGAAGCAGTAGCGATGACGTCTCCTCGCGTTGCCTAGTAACCGTCGGCGCAGGCGCGCGCTCGCTTTGCCTGACGCACACACGACTCCTGCCTGCCTCCCTGCGTTTGTGGCATGCCAGGAACGCTGTCGCTCGTAGGCGCCGACGCGTCCAGCGCTAGTCACGCGAAATTTTGCGAAAGGTAAGGTACCTCCGAAAATGATCGCTCCAGACTACCTTCCCTACATGCGTAAGTTAAACCAAGTTAAGACCTAGCAACAACCAAGTTATTACCTAGCAGTAGCAGCCAGTAAGACATGAGGATTGACACTTTCGCTGTGCCTAAGCTTTGCACGACCGAGAGCAAACTTGTCCCACTTCTTTATTTACTTATCAAATTATCGTTGAAAAAGCTTTGTACACAGGAACCGCGCGACTGTAATAAAACTATTGTAGCCTCATAAGAACAAGAATAAGAGGATGGTACAAAAATGTTTAAACAGCTCCGCTGTTAAAATTACGGTTGATCCCTGTTTCATAGGAATCGGTAGAAAAAAGTGAAACGTGTCTTCACAGAAGCTGTTGCATGTTTTCTTCGTGAACTCACTGTCTGCTGCAGCGAAAGGCGCACGATTTGCGGGCCAACGACCATGTTGCCGGTTTTTGCTGGAGGTCCTGCTGGCGAATGGCTTCGGCGATTGTGCGAGCATTCTCGTCCGGCTCCTTGGTGGCTATGGCAGAGGGAACCCCCCCCCCAAGAATAAACCGCGCATAGCTTTCTCTATTAATAAAGTTTCACCACCACCACGGCAGCCAGTCGAGCTGCGACGCGCACAGCTGCAGGAATGCCACTGGCATAGCTCGCACCGTGCGCCGCGAACGCGCGAAGGCTAGGTGCCTACATGAAAACGGCGTTGCATGTAGGCACCCTAGCGAAGGCATTCTGCATCACGCTGGCCTGTCTCTCGTCGGAGCAAAGCGAGATTCGCCAGGCGATGTCGATGCCTTTCTGCGCCTTTTAGCGCAGCAACTGTCTTAGGTGGTGCCATCGCAAGCGAAGCAGTAGGCAATGCACTGCTGATGCACGTTGAAGCCGCAATCCGTAGGCGACGAGGCGCCACATGCTAACCCGACGCTAACTACCTGCACGAGGCCACAGAAGTACATGTATTTGTCTGATATTCATGCTTGTGGATTTATACATACTTGTGACTTTCTTTGCTGCACTTTATATGCCTTCATTGCCGTAATTTTCAGAGCAATCTCTACTTTTCGAAGTGTAGAAGACGCTGCGGACCCGCAGAATTGCTGCTGATTACAACGGTTCAGCTTGTCGAGGCGGCCAAATCGAAAAGCGCCAAGCGTCTCAATGCACTGGATTGCCCGCGATAAATTCATAAGGGCGTTTTATGTCGCCAGTCGAAGCATGTGTCCATGACTTAATGGGTTAAACATCGGGATTCTCCGCTAGAGTTCCGGTGCTCGAATCCTGCCATCGGACAAGTTTAATAATGTTTTTCTTGTATGATTATGTATTGTATAATTATTGAATGAAACTATATGCACGAAGCTACACTTCGTTCATAATTCTATTGTAACACCACATTCTAGCCGCCGCTGCGCGGTGACTACGGAAGCGCTCCGTGTCGGTTCTCGTTAATGTCACGATGCAGTACGGGCAGTAAGTACTTCGCTTCACCGCTCCTAGATGGCGGCGCGGAGCCGATCACATTAGGGAGCCTACATTCAAGGCGTTGCATATAGGCTCCCTAGATCACATCCGTTACATCCGTTGCCAGAAATCAGTCGTGAAACCCGGCATAAAACACTTTCGGGTTAAAAAAAAATCGGATCCCTTCCACTACTGTGAAGATGGAAGCCATCGAAGCTGTGACTTATGTGGGTCTGCTGTAGTGAATATTGCCTATACGGTGAGAATGGGTGTATCGTCATTGGGCATCACCCAACCGATTGTGTCTATTATGAACGTTCCGGTTGAGAAACTCGCCTTGAAGCCTAGCCTTCGCACTGGGGAAGTTGGCGCTACCGTTGCCATGGCGTCCACCGCCGTTGTCGGGTTCATGGAGGGCAAAACGATGCTGACGTTTGGCCCCAACATGGTGCTCCCTAAACTCGGGGTCCGAAGCTCTCCGCTGACATTTCACCTGGGTTTCGGAAGCCCTCACGCTAGCATCGGCACGTCGACTACGAGTCCTTTCCCGAACGCGTTTGCAGTAGTGTTGCTCAAACGCGTTAGGACACGTTTTCAGTTGATCGTGAATGGCTCATACCACCTTAAGAAATTCCTCATACCCCCGTAAACGCGGCCTCCCCATTACGACGACAGAAGAGAAGTGAAAGTCAACGCTGAAATGATTAGCATGATTAGCGTCAAGGCAGCCAGCTGTGGAAGCAGACAACGACGATCAACGCGGGAGCACTGGCACGAGCACGTGCCGACAGACGACAACGAGCAGCTGTGGTAGAAGACGACAACGCTCAAGCCAAAGCTGATGATGATAGCTTTTTTCTACACGCGGACACAAACCGGGGGGAACTAGCCCTTAACAGATTTGCTCTAAAAGCGTGTGGAACGCGCTGGGCACGCCGTTGCCCGTGGACGCCGACGCGCCCCATCCCCCGCAAGTAGCGCCGTTCGGGACAGCCAAGCGGCCGTGAATGCAACTAGCACTCGGACGCTCGCTCTCGTTGCAGCTGGCCTGACGCGGCAGGCACTACCTTTTTTTTAAAGCATGGCCCCCACGGAAAGCACGCAAATGTGAAAATGAGGAGAAAGAATGGTGAAACAAAAGATTTACAATACAGACTGCTTGCGAACTTGACCTGCCTGGTGTAACACTTGGTGTAACTAACACAGCTTCGCTGTTCAACCATCTTCACGGAGTGGAAAGGGCGGTGATTTTTTTATGTAATCTGGACAAACATTAGTGCTATATTAGTAAACCGAATGAAGAAACAGTCTGGCGAAGAGTAGTTGGAGCTGTGACCATTTTGGTTTCTGCCAGGGCGTGCGTTGTAATTTCTTGATTACGCGAGAAGTCACTTGGCATTGAAGAAAATCGCTGTGCGAAAATAGCAGTGTAAATCACGAAGAATAAAAGAAGGTGGGTCTTTACAGTTGAAACGAAAAATAAATTATTTTTTATGAACTGCTCCCAAAGGGAGCAAAGAGCACGTAGCTTCCTCGAGTCGTGTTCTAAGACGCGTGATGTACATTAGAGTTTCATAAAGACCTGTCGAAAACCAGTAAAAATAAGAGACGTGCAGAAAAGGGCACGTAACATGTTCAGTAACGTACGTACTTTACAAAGCGCTGATAGCAGTAGTTGGAAATTGGTGTGCGAATCACAAGTACGAGTGGTGAAAAGGTGGGATTGAATAAAGTAATCGACAAATTTAAAAATAACTAGTGGCAGGAGTGGTCGATGTGTTCTTAGTATTGCGGCCAAAGGTAGTGAGATTAAGGATTCGTGACGAAGGGGCACCATACCCGAAAACTATGGTAATAAGAAGACGATATTGCTCGCGCCTCTGAACTTTTTTGACACTGCAATGATGAAGGCCCAGGCAGTGGAGAGAAAAATGCGTCGTCGAAAAATATAGAAATGATAGCACAAGCGCTGAATCTACCCTAAAAATAGAAAAATAATAAGTTAAAGAAAACACAAGCAATAGCTGTCATGAAAGAGAAAGGTAGAGCAGAAAAAAAGGGGGGTAAACTCCCGGCAGTGTGCGCAACGCTCAAGCGGCTCGGAAATAAATGCTTCTCGTGGGAGCTATACTTTACTCATGTCATACACGTCTACTATAGGCTTTACCCTTGTTTCTTCCAGAGTCGCCTCATCGCTCTTCTCTATACGTTTTCTTGGCCGTGCGTTTTTTTCTAACCAAAATTCCAATGCAGAAAAGAAAAAGCGTCCGTGCTTTTTCCTTTACGATAATAACTTATGGAGTTCTGTAGGGACCTATGGCTCAGTAGGGACCTTCACATTAGTTTGTCTATATTTCACTTTCCTTAGAGATGTCATCGTTTATGACTACGTTGCAACAGAGATCGCAGTCCGTAACCACAGCTTCCGGTTGTGGTTAATGGGAAGAATGGGTGTGGTCTTTGGCGCATGGAGCCAGTTAAAATGCTAGCTAGGAGCAGCTTTGGTAAACTTTCTTCAGCAATCAAAATGTACCGCGTAGTAAGCGAGGTTCTTCATGCGATTGGCAATGACAGAACATGTAGTAATGAGACGATAATCATTGGGCTGAATTTGGAAGAAATGCTGTCTGCCGAGTCCGGACATTCCACCATCTATTGTGGAGTGAGTAAAGTACGCGTTAGGAATTAGCTTTTATTTATCTTTTAGGGAGGGGGCTATTCTGAGCACATTCAACTAATATTTGCACAATCCTCTCGTCTGCTGAAAATGAAAGCTCCTGACTCAATATTAGGCTGGTTTCAATGATAATAACTACAGTTTTATCGTACAGAGCTCACATTTTGTATGATTGAAGC
The DNA here is from genome assembly GCF_013339745.2 of Dermacentor silvarum. Taxonomy (NCBI): domain Eukaryota; kingdom Metazoa; phylum Arthropoda; class Arachnida; order Ixodida; family Ixodidae; genus Dermacentor; species Dermacentor silvarum. Next base: position 120,932,060 of record NC_051159.1, read on the forward strand.
TCAGTTAAAAGATCCACACTTACAGCTAATGTGGCTTTATGTTATTAGGTAATAGATGGCTCGGGTCTGCGAAAACGTTCTTTCGCTTTAGTTGAACTCTTCGCACTCTCCATGGCCACCGATGTTACTTTTGTATTTGCGGAAAACCTGCGCAGTGAGGCCTGGAGCAGTTATGCAGTACTGATAATTGATGATAATTACATCGAAGATGCAAATAGTATCACGTTTCTGCGGAAAATCCTTGTCGTAAGGAGACGCTATTTAAATAAAGAAATCGTGCTTAAATTCTCCGCTTGTGTAGTTCAAAGTCAGCGCTAATGCAGCTCCACTAACGTGAAACCTAGGGACTTGCGAAGCAGTGATGTGCCGGTGTTTCCTTTATGTTATTCTTGTGCTATTCTTGCACAAGCGAGGAGGAATCGAACGCTTGTGGGCTGGTAGCGCCTTCTCTTGCGCTGCACTGGTACCAGACTGGCGTATCGGAAGCAATTTTCACAAGTTTCTGCTAATTAATGCGCTTCATGCTTGATAATTCCTGTCTTCTAAATTATTCTGAATTAGGTTTGTTTGGCACAAGTTTTGATCAATTCTGCACTTGTTTTGGCCCTGTTTTTGAAATCTTGTTTTTGCGCGTGACCACGACGACATGACATCACATTACACGGTGACAGCCCTGGCCTCTAAACTGATTCGCACCTAAAAAAAAAAAAAAAAATCAGCGCCCCTTTACTGACTTAACCGCGTGACGACTGATTAAACAGTGCAGATGGTGGCTTTAACTTGGCTTTGACTTCCCGATGAGTCTCTTCTTACCGCAGCCACGACGCCACGCCCCTACTGGAAACTCGGGGTCTTCAGATCTTCGCTGTCGCTTAGCCTCGGCTTCCCTTGCTCGGAACTCTGGGTCGGCACTTCATCGTTGAGCCCATGCTCGACCAGCTTCCCGTCGTCTTTCCTGCCGCACCCCTTCTTTTTCTGGAGGCAGTTGCTTCTTCGTCTTTTCAATACTCGTCGCCGAACGTCGGAATGCTCTGCGCCAACAGTGCACGCTCTTATACTGCTCGGTCACGGCCGCTGGTTAAAAAGAGGTGGTGGCTCGGTCATGGCCGCTGGATCAAAAAAAGGCACCTTTTTTTTTTATTCAGCGGCCGTGGCTCGGTAGACTCCCCCACCATCTCTCCCCATGGCAGAAAGCGTCGCGCCGCCGCTATGCCCTGTCTCTTTCTCCTTGGCTCCACCCACCTGTTGCTCGGCGCGCACTCTTCTCTCTCGTCCTGGCCACTCTCCGACCATCTGCGGCGGGCGCGCGCTGCGCAAAACTGACCAACGCTCGGCACGTTTCAACCTCGGCCATACACAGCTCCGCTGGTAAACATTCCCAGTCATTTGAGCTGTGGGAGGTATACAGTGGCCGGCGATACCCTGGCGGGACAAGAAGCTCTCGTCCAGCAAGTACGCCGAGCAGCCATGGCCAGTGGAGTCCTGGAATGAGGACACCACCCACTCGTCCTCAAGATCAACGACCTCGGTGGTCTAAATAAATGTTGTTGTTTTTTCTCTCTCTCTCCCAGCCCTTCCCTTGTCGAGAAAATGGGGGTAAGCGAAGCTTGTTGTGCGTGTACCTGACCTACTTCTCCTTACCTTTCCTTCTAGTGTTCCCACTCTATCATGCAACTTTTCCGTCCGTTTCGTTGAACAATTCTCAGCTCGTCACTGTTGTCGCTTGCGTTCGATGTTTCGAGCTTGCTCGGCGGCTTGGTTAGCAGCATTCGCCCGCCATTGCCACTTTCGATTCTTCCTATTTAAATTGCTTCAAAATTAAATCTGTCCGTCACGTAAGACTGGCTCATACCCCCTTAAGCAATGGCTCATACACACTTAAATGCGGCCTCCCCATTAAGACAGCAGAAGAGAAATGAAATCCCACGCTGCAATGATCAGCGGCAATGGAGCAATGCGTGGAAGAGGACGACGACAAAGAACGTGGGAGCAGTGGCACGAGCGCGTGCCGAGCACGAGCACGAGCGCAACCCGAGGTGTCCCAACGAGCCAGCTGTGGAAGAAGACGACGACGCTCGAGCCAATGCTGTTGATGATACCGCATACGTGTACAGCAACCCCGTCACAAGTGAGCCTCTAAAGCCTAGCTTAAAGAGTCTCAGTTTCGCGCGAAAGGCGAAGTATCGACTGTGATAGCAAATGAGTAGACAGCTACACGAAGTAAAGATAGTAGTATTATTGTAAGCATTCGCTTACTAATTAAATTAACAAGCATGGTGTCACGTGCGCACAAGCAAACATAGACACATCTCAGTCGATGACCGCCCTCAAAACGCTGGAGTTAGGAAGCGCGGCAGCAGCAACGAGATAATTGATCTTCGTGGTGTCTTTCGCTTCAACGCGAACAAAGCGGCGAAAACACAGCGCACGGCGGTCGCTGTCCCCATCCCAGATCGCTTTTATGATATTGGTCGCACGCGGCCGCGCCATACGCAGCAACCGCTACACTAGAACCCCCTTCTCCGGTGCCTTGCACACGACTGAAGATGGCGTACTTCCTGAGCCCTTTCCTTCCCCGCGCGCGCGTGATTAAGCCGCCATCGTGTGCTCCACCCTCGCGTGCTTTCACTCCCACATACCGCATATGGTGCCCGGCGACGACGCTATCGCCCTTGGAATGTGTACGAAACATCACGGCAATAGCAACGGCAATGGCAGCAATGCGCCTTGCGATTCAATATAACTGCTATCCCAATATAACGTTAAGGTGTATATGTAAGGCTTGCAGGCTCGAAACGATCACAGCTAAAATAACCAACGAAACACTAGAACAATACAATGCAGCAGGGGAAGAAGCATTGTGAAGGAACTGATGCGGTTTTTAGGAGAGGTATGGCAAGTGACCGGAGGTAAGAAATTTTTACATCACTTGATTGTAACTGTACGGACACTCGAAGCGCATTCGCGCCGCCGCCGCTGGCACTAGAGCCGCTGTCTTCGTGCTGTTTCGCTATCCACGGTGGATGCGCCGGTGGCAACTGGAAGGTTAGAGGGTCTCGATCCAGTAACGTGAAGTGGGTTTGGCAGCAAAACGAATAAGCGAAGCGGATGCACGTTAAAAGCTCCGCTTAATTTGATCATTTTGCAGAACCAGAACAGCGTTTTTATCTCCCTTTCGCTGGCGGCTGGCAGAGCATCTTGCGCATACGTACTACAAGTACGCTAGCACTTTTGCTGAGCTGCTGTGTGTATAAACTGGTTTGGAGTGGCACGCACAGTAAACTTCAATCAAAGGTCATATAATATTTCACCGGGCGCTGACCTTGGCGCTAACTAACGCCGGCGGTTTCACGTTGGTCTCATCTCGTGTATCATCGAAGTGCGACGCCTGCAACTTCGTCATGGCAGTGCTGTTGGATGCCTGGTAGCTGACAGATGCCTCGTAGCTGACAGGGTGCTGTTCCTTTCACCCAGCGGCAGTTGACTTGCGCGCTGCGTCGCGCCAACAACGTACACTAACCTATAATAAGAACACCATTCGAGGAATTGAAGTAGAACGTTAAACCGCGCAGTCGCACCGAATGCGTCACCCTTCGTATGAAGCTGCTAATTATTTTTTTGAACGCGCTTTCTTCTTTATTTGCCGATTTCCTCCTCTCCACCAATCAGCAGCAATTAGAATTAAGTTTAAAGATGCTTACATTTAGGATAGCTCTGGGGTAACAAATTGACAGCTTGAGCAAAATACAAGGACAGAAAAACTACAGGACCACAGTTTAGCCACTATCATGCCTTATTAAGTTATTTTCAACACGTTTATGCAATGCAACATTTGCAACCAGATTATGAAACTGTGCAATGTGTTATGTTCAAGAATATAGCATCGCAGAAAACGAGCTGTCAGTTGAAAACGACGAATATCATAATTATTCTTGATGGATCATGAAAAAGTAGAAGGTCTTAATGTGTTCCCAAGAGCACGTTAGACACTACTGCTAAGCAAAACATCGAAACAATACAATACTGGCTTGGTGTGAGCGTTTTCCGAGTGCCTTAGGCATGCAGTAACCTGTGATTATAAAACAAGCCTTTCTATATCCAGCAATATTAATAAAGGTTTGTGGGAAGTGGCAGAGTTGGCAGTGGAGAAGTCTACTATATGAATATCAAGCTTCAGGAGGGTGTTTGCATCTGGTGTCAGGGTGCATATGAGCGGCTTTCCTAAAGAAAATTGTCCTTTGGCCTTTGGGATTTTGACAAAGTTATTCAGTCATTCAGTTAAAGACTATCCAAAACAGGTTATAGCAAGCTCAAGGTGCTCTCCCCTATATTTACTCAATAATATTGCGATTAAATGCGCAATAAAATAAAATATTTCCATTATTTCTGCTACCTTTATAAGCTCTCCAAAATCTACTTTTTTTTCGTTTACTGCTAATCGCAAGTGTATAAAAGGCATCTTTAGGGCTTGAAGTATCTCTAACTGCTAGGTGCATCCGTATAATATGTCAATAACCGTAATTAAAGCACATATGAGTCAGTAACTGTTTAGCTAAAGGCTGAAACACTGAGTGAATTTCTACTTCATTTTTTTAAATATTTTACTACTAATCAATGACTCGTTCCATTAAAGGTATGATGTATAATAATTAGGTGAGGGCGAATTTTCGAAGTTTAGAATACAGATCGAGCTCGAACTATTCGTATTTGAAATGGAACTATTCGGTATTTTAGAATATTCAAAGCTAACTAAATACTTTGCAACGACCAAATGTCAAAATCTGGTTACAGTTCTTTGTCTGCTAAACGCATTCTCGTAATTTGCCAGAAGCGAGAAACCACCGAATTTTTTTAAGCACTGCTGTAACTAAATGGGAAATGCAAGCTTTGTTTATGATTTCGCGGCGAAAGCCTGCTTTGTAATCTGTTATGTTTACTTGTAGTCTGTGATGTTGTGTTTTTGTCAGTCTAGTCACGTAGCAGTCTTGTTATTTATGCTGCAAGCTACGATGTCCTTTTTTATTTGTTTTAATGGACCATGTTATATGTGTCTACGGGCACATAGGTGTAATTCAGCAGGCTTTCTTTTTAAAGAGTAAGCTTTCTTTCGCGAACTCCCCAGCTCTGTCACACGAAACGTGCAATGCCTTGTATCTGCAAAAATGCGTATTTTGCAAATACATTTAATAGTTATGATAGCATAAAAGTAGATGATTGGTAGCCTTTTTAAGCAATAAATAACAATTTAAATCAAGAATTAAAATACAAAGAAATACCCATAGATATACATAGTGCTCCTAGAGAATACATGGGGAAGCTTACAGTCGGGGTAGGCCAACTGAAATTTGGGGGTGCGTCAACTTGAGTTTGGGGTTGGGTCAACTTGAACTTTGGAGGCGGGCCAACCTGAAATTTGGGGGTGGGATAATTTGAAAATTGCAAGTGGGCCTCTTATTATTTTTGGTGACCCAACATGACATGTGGGTAGGCATACTTAAATTGGGGGGCGGGCCAACTTAAACTTTAGGGGTGGCCCAACTTGAAATTTGTGGGTGGGCAAACTTTAAATGGGATGGACATTCTAGAATTAGGGGGTGGGTCAACTAAAATTTGGGGGTGGGCCAAGCTGAAATTTGGCGATGGGCCCTCTTGAAATTTGGGTGTGGGCCTACTTGAGATTTTGGGGCTGCCCAATGTCTAAATGATCGTTGCTGAGCGTCCTTCGAGTTATGAGCACCTCGCGGGAAAGCGAGCCTGTTGATACGCTTGGCGCGTTTTTTATTGGGCCTGACCGAGGCGAGGCACAGTCAGAAAGAACGCAGGCGAGAGCTTGCGTGGACAAGGAACACTCGCATAACACAGGCTTGCGAGAACGACAGCGAGGGTTACATGCCATCGCGGCGATGCACTCTCCCCTCACGCAACGCCTCACGCGCTGCTGCGGCAGCAGTAGTTCCCCTTGCACTGCTATGCTCTGTCGAGGTGCCCTCCTGACCGGCGTTCCAGCTGAATTGGTAGGATTGCATTCAAGAGGCCGGATGTGGCGAGAAAATCTGACAATTTTCTGCTAAAGCAGAAAATTGTCATATTTGACATGCAAGCATGCTTTGCCAACGGATAGGCCATGGGTAAGTAAGCAAAACTAAGCAAGAACTTGGTCACATCCAAGTCAAACATGCTTACACTTTAGTAGACAATTCAGAATTTCTCTAGTTTCCCTTTTTATAGAACTTCTGAATGTTTTTTCGCAATATTTAATTCGATTTTTTCGAAAGGTATAAGCATGCAAAATTCATTTCTTCTTTTTTAGACCCTCTCGCGAACCATGCTCACGAGACCTTGTGTGCTTGTTCGTAAAGTTTTTATAATAAGAAGCAGTGATGTGTCTAAAATTGGTCTTGGGTGCGTGTAGTTCGCTTTCTTTTATACCCTGGTCACTGCAGGCGAGGTACCGAATTAGGCCGAAACATTTATTCGTGCTCTAAACATATGCGTCCTCGTTTGACTTCGTTTGATTATTTTATAGGTCGCTTCGTATTCCAAGCTTCCTTTTTTTATACCCGCTATTTCTATTCAATTCGCATTCGTATTTTATGAAATTAGTATCCACCTACCTCTAATGAAGAAAGATTGGCAAATGTCTTGCTCTTATTAAATAACAGAGACACTAAGGAAGTCTCTAATTCACAGAAACTCGAAAAACAAGGTATAAATTTTGGGCTAAAGAAATACGCGAGGTTTCGTTGGAATAATCAGCAGGCAAAGTGTCACATTTTATGTTGCAGTTTTTACATTTCTCCCAGCCCACCCGCCCACTTACCGCTATTACCGGTACTGCTGCACTTTTGCATCACTTAAATTAGAACCCAGTACATAACACCATATGCGAACATCGCCTGCTCTTTGTCTCATGCACTATATTTGGTGCACCCGCTGTGGTTGCTTAATGGCGATGATGTTTGGCTGCTAAACACGAGGTCACGGAATCGAACCCCGGCCACGGCGGCCGCATTTCGTTTGGGCGAAATGAGAAAACACCCGTGTACTTAGATTTAGGCGCACGTTAAAGAACCCCAGGTGGTCGAAATGTCCCGGAATCCCCCACTACGGTGTGCCTCATAATCAAAACGTGGTTTTGTCACGTAAACCCCATAATTAAATTTAATAAATTATATTTGGTGCATTCATAGTGTTTGGAACGTTCACCGAAAACAATCTCACATCGCTGTTGAAGAAGCACGCCTACCGAGTTTCTTTTAAATTATGGGAATACGTGATGTAATGCGTATTAATATTCGAAGGCGGGCATTTACTGGGCTTAAACAGGACTACAGAGTCCTTTTAATTAGTTCGTCCCAATTCTTTCTCGGTGACACAGGCTAGCGCGGCCGAGGCAATTAGCGTCAAAGCGTCCATTTTATCAGCACGCTGTTCCCATTTGACGAAGAGCACTTACGCCACAGATGTCCGGGATCTGTCTTCGCGGCTCTCAACACGTCGTCTCGGGAGACGAGCAGGAAGAATGGGGCGACGTCTTCAGCAAAGCAGAAGCGGCTCTGAACGGCACCTTCAGGGCACGCATAAGGGGATAGGCTTATACCGGAAGTAACGCAGAGCTAAGGAAGATCAACGGCTCAGAACGGTGAGAGAAAGAAAAGATGCAAGAACAAGGATCGCCGAAAAGACGAGACAACCGAAGACGGCAAAGTTCTGTAAAAAAGAAGCAGTAGAACAAGGTTGCGAGGACCAGTGAAGCTGGAATGAGGTCGAAGAAGAAAGAGAAAGAAAAAAGAAAGTGTGCGACTGTTGTAAAAAGCGACACCACTGCGGTGGCATTGGCTGAGGAGTGGGGGTTCGGATTCTCGTCTAATTCTTCCCGCATCCCAGGCGCACTTGATTTGCCTTCTCTTTCTCTGCCTTCTCGATGGACGAGAGCATCGATCGCTATTAGCACTCGCGATACAGCCATGTAATCTGGAGCGAAGCAGAAGACGCAGCACGAGCTTGCACTTCGTTCAGGACCGTTGCGTGTGCCCCCGATAGCAAGCACCCCAACAGCCTCGTCTCTTTCTTTATACTGCGGTGTTTCTTGTTTGTGTTTTATTTCCTGGTTTTTTGGTCTTTCCTTGCTTCACATCTTCCTCTGAGCAGTACAACAAATTGTTGTTTGTAGCGGCTTTTTCTCTCATATTTTCTTTATCGACCCAGATGTAAGAAATAGGGTCTCACATTTAGCGTTAGATCTGCGGCTTGTTCTGTGCTCACTGATTTAGTCTCCGGTTCTCTTTGCAATCGGGTGAAACAGTATTCGCCTGTCACACAGCCTTTCAGGGCTAATGGTCTGAAAGCACTGCGGGGTAAACGAATGGTGGTGACGAGTTATCTCCCCTAGAGCTTTATGACAGGAAGAGGCTTCCGCACATGCGTTCGGGTGATTGGCTGGCTTCGTGAGGAATCGTCAAGCTGTTATCGCAATGCCTCGATTTCTACCTCTGTGGAAATAATACAGTGTTAAACAAAGGGCATACAACAATCCTTAGGTTCGGTAAGTACTGTGACAATACATATGGTTTCCCTCTACTCATAACTTGTATAGATCTTGTAAATAAAATTTCAACGTAGCGTCCCAAGAGACGGCAGGGCGGCAGAGCCGGTTATCTTGCGGGCTATCGGTAGCTGATTATGGGAGGCAAGTAAAGATCGCTTGCTTTATATATTAAGGCGGTAGCCTTTAATGGCTCATACTTGCGGCGTCCGACCATCCGTCCGTCCGTGCCCTGGAACGGTGCCAGCTGTGGCCTCTCCCCCTTACACTCACTCAGCAATCACGCGATGGCACAGCAGCGCCCGTGGCAACACCCCTTCGTCAGACGTCTCGTTGCAGCAGTCGTGTTAGTCGGATGGCTCCCAAGCGGCCCGGTGATGATTCCATGGCAAGCGATTCGGAGAAGCGCCCCAAGAATGTGGATTCCCCCGATACCAAACGCCAGAAGAAGAATGAGCGAATGCGCATGCGGCGGTGGTCAGTCGAATCGATTGGGCACAGGCTTTCGCTGAACACACTTTGGAATTTACGAAGTGTCCTTCACTTTTATAAACAAGTTTTCCTCCGCCTACTTGTGGGCAAAATATAGAAGGAATACAGTGCCATAGCACCTTTCTAAAGGTACACCACACTTGGTGTAGCAGGAATCATTCATTAAGAACTGAAAGGAGGAGTGTTGGCGCAATGCTTTATGTTTAGAAGGAACATCCTTAGCTGCGTCGACTGGCTTAAAACTCACTCTTTTTTAACAGTTAGACATAGCTCGGGAATAGGGACTTGTGATCATATTACCTACGGTTCTCTCTCTTCGACAACATGCATTGAAGATGTCCAGACAAAATCTCATCCAGTGGGGAAAAATCACGAAAACAAAACACACGGCGATTACCCTGAAAAAAAAAATGGTGCTTCCACCTTAGAATGGGAGCCTTCTTCCCAATCTTCGAGAGAAACATGTGGGTGTTGATAGCTCAGGTTTTTAATAATTTCTTTTCATTTCCGCGCCGACGTCGCCCAGTTCGCACTCGCCTAATTTGCCGTTCGCCTTTCGGCATAACTTGTTAATGATAGTATGCATCACAACAAGCATGACATGTGGTTGAAGTAGTGTTCTGTGCAGTGCATGCGCAAAAACATTGTATGAGGTTACACGTTGCGTGGTACAGAAGGAACCATAGATGTGCACGTATCGTTTCAAAAAAATGGCCTAGTTCGCACTACATACCAAACAAGTACAACTTTTAGGGGTAGCGTTATCCAAAGCGCACACATTCGTAACTCCTACGCCTAATAAGCACACTTATTTACTATGGGTTGTCAATTTATCATCATCGCGCAATGTGAGGAGGTAAAGTGTGATATTCTCTCCTGAGGGTAAACTCCATCACCCGGCGCATGATCGAAATGTTTCTCGTCATTTCACGCGCATTCTACAAATGTACCACAAGCTGACCTGTCAAGTGTCTCACATCGCACATAAGTGATTTTTTTAACGTTGCAAATGTCGTTCTACACGGGAACGTCACATTACAAGGAGGTGATGGGAACCAAAATTAGGTAGCCGTTAGAAAGGCAGATATGATTATGACAAAGTACCAATAAATATTTCAACTACATTACCTATGCAATTTCCGGTACGTGATAGACGGTCAATTTTTTTTCTCCCCCAACTGTACAACTACTGATATAATTCATTGTACTATAAGTGCAGCAACCTAAAGAAATTTCATCTGACAGCCCCGCACGAATAAATATATAGTTCAGGAAATAAAGCCTTAGCAGTAGCTGGGTGGAAGTAAAAACCAACCATCGCCTACACTGTGCTGCAGCTTCAACTAACAAGCGTGACCCGGCTTTCCCTTCAGCGAATGTGGAAATACTCTCGCTCGATCTCGGCGCAGAGCGCGCAGTTACATCGCCAATGACGCACCTCATTACTGTCAACTCAGGCGCACTTGAAATCCCCTCGAGTCGCGCTACGATGCCGAGGCGACTCCTTGTCTGTATATCTCGGGAGTTTGAAAGAGTGGGCGCTGGAAAGTTTGGTAGCTGGCAGCCATAAATCACGCCGGCAACGAGCGGCACGTTCCTTCTTCAGAAGCTAACATCAATGACGATTACACCGACACCTACTTTCTCGCGGGATCGTTTACACAAGGTCATAGCGGGTCATTTTGGTCAGCGGGTTGTTGGATTCTCCCGGTTCGGCGCTCCTTATACCCGCCTCTTCTTTGTGGCTGATGAGCTCCCGACAGTGACTTCTTTGTTTTATTGCAATAGCACTTATATGGACACTGTAAGCAGATTTCTGCCGGCGGCGTCACCGTCGCCATCGCCGTGAGGTTCCGTATAAAGTCCAAGGGCTATAAAATCGTAGCCGCGCGCAGTGCGCTGTATGTGCGAGTGTAAGCGCGCGAGGGACGTGCGCTTTCACGCAGAGCAAACGCACGGCGGAGAGCAAACGCGACGTCTTCCGTCATGCGAAAGGTCATGGGGTGGAGGGGGGGAGGGAGGGGAGGCGACGTTTAGCTGCGGCATCAAATGCGTATCTTGCGACCGGGCGCAAGGAGAACTGGCGACTCAATCTCCCATGCTAAAGGAGGAAAGCGGGAAGGCAGCGCGGAAGGAAGTGGGGCGGCTTCTACTCTGCCAGCAATCCAAACTTGTACCTTGCACAGCTGCGGGCTGTGACGCGCACGGTATCATGAAAGCGATCTCCACGTGGCTCTGACCTTTGTATGCGCTGTGCTTTCACCTCTCAGTTTCCGCTGAAGCGATAGACCGCACGAACCTTCGCTCGCTGCTGCGGCCGTGCTTGCTCACGCCAGCGTTTTGATAGTGGATGTGTGCGGTAATCGAGTGTGATCTATTGATGTTTGCTCGTGCGCGCTGCCAGCATGCTTGTTAATGTGTCCATGCGAATGTGTCCAAGTTTGTGCATCCAATAAAACTGCTATCCTTACTCTGTATAGCTCTGTACTAATTTTCTATCGCAATTGATGCTTCGCCTGTCCGGCGAGGCTGCTATTTTTTTTTTTTTGGTTTGCTACGTCAAACGAGGACCCTAGTCCGAGCCACAAAACCCTGGTGTTATATGTACGCCCAGTCGGGACTTACATACAATTTTTGAACTTATTTTCAGTCATCTGGGCCTAACTCATTTCTTGATTGCTACCTTTTACGACTGTTTTTTTCTCCTTGTCTGTATATACATCCAAACACCTCACTCATTTGAATTATCTACCCCTACTACAGCAGTACATACATCGGGACATATAGGAAACAACTCGTGTACTTGAATTTAGGTGCAGTTATAGAACCACAGGTGCTCAAAACTAATATGGTATCCACCACTACGGTGCGCTTCATAATCGAACTGTGGTTTTAACAGCGAAGCTGTTTAAGCCAGCCGTATAAAAGTGCGCGTTTCCCGAAACTATCCTCATCAGCATTGGCTCGAGTATCGAGGTCTTCTTCCGTAGCTGGTTTGTTGGCGTCCCTCGGTTAGAGCTCGTGCTCGTGCTGGGCACGCGCTTGTGCCACTGCCCCGCGTTCGTCGTCGTTGTCTTCTTCCAGAACTGGCTGCGTGGCCGCTAATCATTCCAGCGTGCAATTTCACTTCTCTTCTGTCGTAGTAATGGGTAAGCAAAGCTTGCACTAGGTCGCGCAAAGCTCGAGACACAACGAAGCTGACCGATCGATTGCGTCTCCTGGTAGCAGCTAAGTTGAACTTGGCTATGTCGAGGTTGGACCTTGGTTGTATTCTGGTTGAACTTGGTAGTAGCTAGGTTCGGCTTTGGCTATGCCTGAGTTGAGCTTAGCTATGCCAGGTATGTTAGGTTACGACGCAATCGATCGGCCACCTTTGCTGTGTCTCGAGTATTGCGCGGCCTAGTGAGATCCTTGTCGTTTTTTTTCTTCCTAGCAAGTTACCTATCGTAATATGCGGACATTCGTCAATTTTAAATATGTAAAATCCTGGGCTAGTTGGTTTGAGTAGTTTGACATATATATAGCGCTGAAAGAAGGAAATGACACAGCATGAAGTATAGACAGGATTAAGTGCCTCTTGTTTTTTCTCTTCTTCCTGTTGTAAGTTACCTTGTTTGTCGTTTTTTTTCAGCGTGGTAAATATATCAAATGACAATTTTACTACGCAGCCTGGAGAATCATTTCATGTCGTTTGTTAAGTTATTTCATAGCGGTTAATACTTTAAGACAGAATCTCTTGGAATGTTGATAAAATTAATGTTTCGCAAAATGTTTTTATGCGATCATATTAGCCAGGTACTTGCAGAAGCGTTTGATTTAAGGAGTGTTCATCTGCGCTTATGTGCAAATAACAAAGCAAGCATGCAAGGCGTGTGGCGTATTGCGATAGCTTTCAACATAAGACACAATAATAGTGTATGAAGGTACAAGGTCTGTTATATACAATATGTGGTCTCAGTTGAAATCAGTAGCCTACGGGCGTGTCTGTTACCTACGAACACAATGACGACGATGCATGTAGCCCGCATTCTGCACGCGCTCCTTATTGCGTGACAGGTATTGAAACGTCAGTTATACTGCAGGTGACAGATGTTGATCACTGAATCTGATAATGATTGTTAATTTGTAGTGGCGTCTGATAAATATTTGAGATAAATTGAGCGTTTACATACTTGTTTGAACTCTACATCGTTATTTGCGATTGCTGAAGTAAGATTTGTGCTTATTTGCTCTTTTCACTTACGTTGGTTACTTACACGAATGTGTGGGCACAGCTCATGTTTTGAGAAGTAGAATAGTCTGCGCGTCGCGTTTGCTTTTCTATTTCCCTCTACTGAGTACTGATAAAAACTTTTACCGCCTTAGATTCTTACATCTTTTCTACGCCACCTTCTCTAGGTTCTCTACTGTAGGTTTTCGTTGCAAGTTCGTCAAGTGGAAGCGAAAGTTCTCCTGTAACCCTAACCCATGGAGTACATGTGAGAAAAAAAACATGAAAGAAGGTTATTACAGTTGTTCAGATGAGTATGACAAAACAAGATGTCACCTGTCTGGGATTGCATCGGACGCCGCATTGGCTTTCTTGAGAATTCTCGTATTTTCTTATATTGCTGAGTTGGCCGGAGACGTCTTTACATCGTTGCAACGAAAGAATCGGATTGCAGTGAATACGACTTTGGGGTGTCCGCTATTCAGGATTTTACGGTCGCCTGCGAACGTGTCTCTAGCCGCCTATGCTCACGTGCGACACAGGAGGAGAAAAAAAAATGACTCAATGGAACGCTTCAATTGAGTCACTATGTCCTCGAGCTATAAAAGCGCAAACTGATAGATGCGTACGTCTTGAACAAGACTGCTCTATCTCATATACTTTCTGACTCCTTGCCCCCGAATATGAAAACGAGGAAAGGATAATATGATACTCTTCTGAGACTGCTCGCCCAAGAAACATTGTTCACCTCGCGGCGTTGTAAGCTGCGCTTGATAGTCTGTGGGTTATAAAAACTTGTCAGCCGTCGACCCTTGAGCTATGATATTAAACTTGGCTAGCTCACTTTTTCTGCCTGGATATGATTGTCTCCAGAAATGCGTCATCGTGAAATGCGTACTCGTGTTTGCTTTGGCAGGATGTTCCCTATGTATCGCATTTTTTTCTTTCGAACTAGGTGAGTTTTTGTTTTGACTTTCGTGTTCTTTGTGTCTTAAGATAGCGTTCTATCTTCCAGCTTTGTGGTTCGACGAGCTCATATTTTGTGCCTATGTTGTTCAAAGCACACCATCGTTTCTTTTTATTACAATGAAAAAAAAGGAGCCTGGAATTTCAGTCAAATGAAAAAACTTCAACGTACTGCAAAGATTTGTTTTGCGTCCATTTTCTGTACAGATTACGTGACAACAATTGCCAAAGAGCGGTTTTCCTAAATGAAAACTACCTGACGTTCTGGTGCAGTAAATGTGTATCCCTTATTAAACGAAACCACACGATTGGATCTGTTGAGTCACGAAGGCTCTGGCCTTTCTTGAAGGGAAGTTGCCACCATGCTCCCGTTTCCCGCCATTTCTAAACAAACGTGTGCTGTTGGTGATTCAAGGCAGTCTTGCAATTTTTCATGCACGACAGTAGAATAAATTAATCCAGTGTTTCCTGAACTATACCTTTATACTCAATCACTACCTAAAATTTTTGTATGCTCACTGCAAGACATACATTACAGGTAAAAGCCGCCTCTTTTTAGATATTTAGTTCCATTACATACACTACACTGAATGTCCCTCGGTAACGCCTTTTCTGTCTCGGATACTTCAAAGGTCCAAGAAGGTGGGCACCTTTCGGACGCACGCGACTTCGGCAGTTCACGCGTAGCTCACTCATATCGATCTGCTTTCTGCGCTTCCAACGTTGAAATATACATGACTTCCCCATTCCTATACCACATCTTCCATTGCCGCTATGCCGGAGCACGCAATCGTGCCACATGATACTTGTCTAAGGCATTACTTCTGATGCTACGGTGCTTGGGCCGCGCTGTCTGTACCTACAATTGCGACCGAGGCAGGAGATGCGCCCGTTGTAGGCGCAACATCTGTAGGCATGAGAAGGCTCGTTATTTCATTCGTTCGTCCGTGTGGCCTCCCAACTATTGGAGCTGTTTCGGCATGAGAATTCACACCGCTCGGTATTAGATGAGCCACCTGAAAGCGACGCGGACGAAGCTTATGGGCTGTGTTGCACGTCACTGGGGCACCGTCTTCCGCCTGGCTTTTTCATATACTTGCTTTATGTCAGTAAATTAGAAGAATTATTAATTAATCTGAATAGTTGGAACATGAGAAATAAAAAGAATGCTATCCAGTGCTTTTGTTAGTGCTTATAAACTTTTGTACACCTGCAGGAGTTTTGGCATTTAACTTTCTTTTTTTTTGGCCCAAAGTGAAAATTAGGTTATTCTTATTGAGCCTTACACTTCAGCTTATACTTTTTTATATTGTATATAAGCATATACTTAAGCTTATACTTAAGCATAAGCTTAAGGCTGCAAAAGTGAAAACTTCGTGACAGGACCGTCGCATGGGATTGAAAAATTGCAACTACTTCCAACGAAAGAGCGGGCAAACTGTCCGTTCTTCATTTTCTGTTCTGTACGATTGCTTAATAGGCAATTAGGGTTCTTTTTTAAATCAGATTTAGCGTAATCGCTTTTCGTGTTCATCCCTGTACATCCACACACCGCACTTGGGATGCCTATGTGATGTTGTTTGTGTTTGCTTCGGAGCAGTAAATGAGAAAATCTGATTATGCATGGGATCGTGAATGTGTGCACCGTACTTTCTGGCCGGTACGCCGCAAGCACAAATAACTTCTATAATATCCAACCAATTTGATCACCGCGAAGCCCCGCCTGCAATTTAGAAGACGGCATAGCACACTTAATCTGCTATCGCAGCCCACACACTCCAAAGTAACGTCCTCGTGTCGGGTACTTGATGTATACCTCACGGATTTGCAGCCTGAGCTACGAGATGTGCGCATACCATAGTCCAATGCCTTTTGCCCGTCCCGCGCTGTGAAGTTGCCTTTACCTTTTTTTTATGGGACACTGGTCTTAACCGGATGCTTAACTATGTTATTGTGTGTTTTCTCTGTAACATGTCCAGTGCACCACATGTCAAGCGGAAATAGCACACTGGGTCATAAGTGTGAGTAGGTGTATACTGCTGCGCTGGATCAGTCAAAAAAGCATGTTGTGACCGCCACGTAAGAGAATACACTGTTATGTCGCCCTTTAAGCAGATCTAGACCACGGTATCGGGATTTGCTCTCAGGGGATGCTGTTTGTTGAATGAGTATCTTAGTCCACGTGTGTATTGCCGAATATGCAATAGTGAGAGAACGACCACTTCACTGCAATGCTGCGTAGGAACCCACATACACTGGTCTACAGATAGTTTATGTCGTTTACAAGCTTATCAACAGCACGTGTTGGCATCAAGAAAAATATGGCCGCACGTGTGTGCGTAAAGATGATCCAGGTCCTGCGGGCTCCTTAAGATGTAGTGGAA